>NW_024412397.1:16597567-16692393 GCF_014898765.1 Herpailurus yagouaroundi
ATTTATTTTTGGGACGGAGAGAGACAGAGCATGAACGGGGGAGGGGCAGAGAGAGAGAGGGAGACACAGAATCGGAAACAGGCTCCAGGCTCCGAGCCATCAGCCCAGAGCCCGACGCGGGGCTCGAACTCCCGGACCGTGAGATCGTGACCTGGCTGAAGTCGGACGCTTAACCGACTGCGCCACCCAGGCGCCCCTTGAATGCTTCTTTAAGAGGCACTTAGAGCCTCCTCTTTCTGACCTCTTCACGGTTCATCCATGTTAATCAGCTTGTTTCTGGAATTTTCTACCAACTTAGGCTGATTTTCTTTGGTTCATCAAGTGCAGCACTATTTATCTGAGTGCTTTGCTGCCTTCTGAGAGTGTGCGTGTGGCTGTTCTCTCCCCATAGTCTCTTTGTCCTGTGGGTTTATGCTTCTTTCCACATCTTTTTATTGTAATGCAGTGCTGTTGGGGTTTTAGCGGGAACACAGATACCCACAAATATTCCACCCACTATCTTGGACCAGAAGTAAGGACTGTCATTATCTTCACCTGAAAATTGGGAGGCGTGACTGGTGTTCTCATCCAACCAGAGAGTTACCTCTTTTATTTAAAGGAAGAGTTGGAGTGGGAAGTTAAGGATATCCATGTGGGACAAGTTGATGTTAAAGTTCCCAAGGGACATTCAGATTGAGATTTCTCAGAGACCTTTGGATAGAAGAGCCTGGAACTCAGGAGAGAGTTCCAGGTTAGATAAGGATGTTTGCAGGCTTTAGGAGGGAGGGGACAGTGAGAACGTGTGGGGACAGCAGTGGATGGAGAACAGAATATCAGTAAGGGTCAAACAGATGACAGCATTTTGTAAGGATTAGATTATGACCCGGGCTCTTGTTTTGTTTTGCTACTCCCCAATTTCTGAGATTAAAAAAAAAAAAAAATCTTAAAAAAAATGTTTTTTAATGTTTATTTACTCTTAAGAGAGAGAGAGAATAAGCAGGGGAGGGGCAGAGAGGTGGGGGATAGAGGGTCCAAAGTGGGTTCCGTGTTGACAGCACAGAGCCGGATGTGGGGCTCGAACTCACGGAACCCAAGATATGACCCGAGTCAAAGTCAGACGCTTAACCGACTGAGCTCCCCGGGGGACCCCTAAAAAAATCTTGTAAGCAAAGTGTCAAACATCCTTTTTTTATGTTCCAAATAGACTTTTTTGGGGGGAATAATTTTGGGTTCACAGCCAGTTGAGCAGAAACTACGGAGAGTTCCCCTCTTCTCCCTGCCCACCCACACGCACAACCTCACCATCAACATCCCCTACTATGGTGGGACATTTGTTACAACTGGCCAACTACGGTGACCTATTATCACCCAAAGTGTGCGCTCTATGGGCTTTGACAAATACGTAATGCCGTGTATCCACCATTATAGTATCACACAGAGTAGTTTCACTGCCCTAAAAATCCTCTGTTCAATTCGCTTCTCTATTTATTTTTTGGGAGAGAGAGAGAGAGAACACAAGTGGGGGAGGGACAGAGAGAAGGGGAGAGAGAGAATCCTAAGCTGACAGTGCAGAGCCTGACATGGGGCTGGAACTCCTGAACCGTGAGATCATGACCAGAGCTGAAATCGAGAATTGGACACTTAACTGACTGAGCCACCCAGGCGTCCCTCAATTCTCTCTTTTTAGGGAATTATGCAACTTACTCTAGACTCCAGTGCTGCTTCCTGAAGCTTAGCCGACATGAAACCAGAACGGTGCAGATAGTGGGGATAAGAAAGCCAAGATAGATGGAGGGTTGCTCCAAAACCTGTGGACTGCCTTCAAAGGTCTAAGTGGTTTGTAGCAATTCACTGAAAACTGCCTTCCTCCTTCAACACCCGCAGGCTGCAGACAGGCTAGAACCAGCCATCCCGCCATGGAAATAGGTCATCCCAGCTCATCATCCAATAAATGTTGACAGGAAGCCCAACACTCCCAACTCGATTAGCAAGGCAGTGTTCCTCCGTTCCTAGACGAAATCACACATACGCTTACTACATTCAAATATGGTAGCCGTAACATCCTTTGAGGGGGAAAAAAATCAATCACTATTTTCGGGAGGATTTGCCTCTTGACTATTCCAGCAGGGAGGGTAATCAGCGCACATGGCATGGCCCCTGTAAAGGAAATGAAAGGGATTCGAGTCCCAATTGATGATGCCAGCCAGTCTCTCTGGCAGGTCGAAATAGTTCTCAGGGAAGGGCTTTGAAGGGTGTCTGGCTGGTTCAGTCAGAAGAGCGGGTGACTTTTTTTTTTAAGTTTACTTATTT
This sequence comes from Herpailurus yagouaroundi, assembly GCF_014898765.1. Lineage (NCBI taxonomy): Eukaryota > Metazoa > Chordata > Mammalia > Carnivora > Felidae > Herpailurus > Herpailurus yagouaroundi. The sequence goes on from NW_024412397.1 coordinate 16,599,857, forward strand.
ATTTTGGCAGGGAGACAGAGAAAGCTAGTGGGGGAGGGGCAGAGAGAGAGAGAAGGAGAGGGAGAGAGAGAATCCCAAGCAATCACTGTCAGCAAAGAGCCTGGTGTGGGACTTGAACCCATGAACCATGAGATCGTGACCTGAGCTGAAACCAAGAGTCAGACACTTAACTGACTGAGCCACCCAGGCGCCCCTAACCTGTGACTCTTGATCTCAGTGTTGGGTGTTCAAGCTCCATGTTGGATGTAGAAATTACTTAGAGAGAGAGAAGGGAAGGAAGGAAGGACGGGCGGGCGGGCAGGCGGGAGGAAGGAAGGGAGGGAGGGCAGGCGGGCTTTCAATCAGCACAGGGTTCTGTGCTGTGAAGCAAGATAGAGACAAGTTTGATCTGAAAATATTCAAAGGCGAGTGTTGCCGGTTAGTCACCCAGGCAATCAAAAGATCGCCATGGGATCTTGAAGACTGTCTGATTTTTAGTGAACTTACCCAAAACATATCCTATGGTTGTGCTAGGACAATGGTTTTCCCTCTTGCCTGCCCATTAGGATAACCTGGAAGACAGGTGCAGTGATTCCTCAGGTGGCAGGGGCAGACTTCTGACTTAGCTGGACCGAGGGGGACCTGAGTATCTGTTCATCTTAAAATCGCCTTCTGGTGGTTCTACAGGCAGCCAGGGTTGAGATGTGCCGCGTGAGTTAGCTTTACCTGTGCTCCCCATAGCAGGAGGAGGTCTGCACCCACTGACAAAGGTGACCCCGTGACCAAGGAACCCACCCACCGACAGAACAAGACCACAGTCACATGATTCCTGTTGGATGGATGGAAGTCAGGTGCCCTCCCCACGATGCAGATAAAGAACCGAAGCTGGGAGAGGCGAGCACCCTCACTCGGGTCACACAGCAAGACTCGTGCCAGGTAGAGAATCAAGTTCTCGGCCGGAGACTAGACTTACTTCTTTTGCTTCTTTGTCACACTGTGTTCTGTTCCCAATTTCAAAACTCAGCTCGCCTGGCATAGCTTCAAAGATGCACGCTCCCTCGCACGTTTGCACTGCCTGGGACAGGAGAAGGACCTCTGTCTGGTTCCGTGTTTATGAGGGGCTTGCTTCTCGAAGGCAGACGGGCTGAGGGCAGGGCAGAGGTGGCGGGAAGGATCAGGACTGACCAGCCTTTGGGTGCCCTGCCACTGTTTCCATCACAGCAACTCCTGTTTTACCTATTACATCTTTTGGTCTTTTGTAGAAAAAAAATTTTTTGAGGGAAAAGTGTCCAATGCTAAGAAACAGAAAAAATAATATTAAACTTCATGATTTAGTCTAATTAATCCCCTAGTGTTGTAAAAGCGAAAACGAGGCTGAGAAGTTCACAGACATTTCCAAGGCCTAAGTGGATGATGGCTCAATCAAAAGTAGCCTCAACTGGTTGAGCGTCCAACTCTTGACTTTGGCTCAGGTCATGATCCCAGGGTTGTGGGATCGAGCCCCGTGTTGGGCTCTGGGCTCAGGGTGGAGCCTGCTTAAGATTCTCTCTCTCTCTCTCTCTCTCTGACCCTCTCCCCTACTTGCTGCCTCTCTGTCGCTATCTCTAAAAAATAAAAAGTTTGGGAGCACCTGGGTGGCTCAGTCTGTTCAGCGTCCACTCTTGATTTTGGCTCAGGTCATGATCTCACGGTTCTTGAGTTTGAGGCCCGTGGTAGGTTCTGTGCTGACAGTGTGGAGCCCGCTTGGGATTCTAGCTCCTCCTCTCTCTCTCTGTTCCTCCCCCCCCCCTAAAATAAATGAATAAACTTTAAAAATTTTTTTAAATCTTAAAAACTTAAAGAAAAAGTAGCCTCTTGCTCTGTATCCATATTTTCAGAGTTATAACCACAAACCACATAGTGACCCAAACTTAGAGAATGATGTTAAGTAACAATAATACCTTTTGTATTATTCCTGATTTTATTCATAACACCTACAATGTTTGAAGGATGAGCCTGTTTGTTGCCTAGATGGATATTTTGATGATGTTAAGAAAAAAAAAAAACATCTATTACATGACAGTTCATTAGAATGAGAGCATTACAAGCCTTTGAAGAGACCATGATGTGAGGTGATGGATGTGCTAACGAGCCTAATTGCGGTAATCATTTGACAAAGATACGGATATCACATTGTACTACATCTTAAACTTACACAATGTTATACGCCAATTGTGTTTCAATAAAGCTGGAAAGAGAGAGACAGAGAGAGAGAAAAAGAAGCAGCTGAAGGCCCAAACTAAGCAATTGATTTTATTTCCTCTTTCTTTGGAAGATTTGGACCTATGCCCTCCTCATCTAGGTGGCCCAATTACTGGTATTGTTACTAGATATTTATAACACAGGCAAAAGGGAGAAATGTCACCTTCCCTTTTTATAGACTTGGAATCAAATATAAGATGCTTACCTTTACAAAGGAGGTAAGTGACTGTTCTCTGGTAATAGCCTAAAGAAGAGACGTCGTATTTAAATACGAACAACTGGGGCGCCTGGGTGGCGCAGTCGGTTAAGCGTCCGACTTCAGCCAGGTCACGATCTCGCGATCCGTGAGTTCGAGCCCCGCGTCAGGCTCTGGGCTGATGGCTCAGACCCTGGAGCCTGTTTCCGATTCTGTGTCTCCCTCTCTCTCTGCCCCTCCCCCGTTCATGCTCTGTCTCTCTCTGTCCCAAAAATAAATTAAAAAAAAAAAACGTTGAATAAATACAAACGACTGGTCTGTAACCAAACAGCTTATTTAATGGACTCTGCTCTTTTTGTCAGGCTTATTAGGACCTTGGTTGTTTTAGTAGGCTTCCTAAAATAATTTGTGTTTTTCCTTATCCTTTACTTCAGGGAGTATTCTTTCTGGCCTTTTTATGACCCTTCACAAGGACAGTAAGTTACACCATGACATCAACTTCTTTTCCAAAATGTGTTCCAATAGTTGTTTTGAGAAAAAAAGAAATTTTCTGTGGTTAAATACACTTGGGAAACATTGGATTAAAGTAACGTAAACAGGTTTTTTTCACTTTAGGACCTCCCAAACCTTTAATATGCTGTGTGTATTACGAATCTTGTGACACACAGCACAGAGTGCTTCCCAAACCCATTTTTCTGTAGAATTCCTTTCTCGGGGGCCAGCTGACAAGCAAGGGGGCCAAGTGCCATCGGGACACACGTTAAGAAAATCAGAATTAGACTAAGAACCAAAGAAGCAACAAAGGCATAATAATTGACTTTGACCAACAGCAGTGGGCTTGAGTGCGTTGACAGACTTCAGCTGGAACACGTGTAAATCTGGTATATTAAAGAATGTGTTGCTTTTCAAAATACACCGGAGGACCATGGCATGCCGCCGGTGGGAGCTGGCCATGCCGTCAGTGGCTAGTAATGAGGTAGAAGAATGAGCCTATGCATTGGTCATACAGATGCGAAATGATTGCGAGTTTTCTTGGGCGTATCATGAAATGCAGTATTGCTTTAGGCTTGGGAAAAGGTTCAAGGTAAAAGACATTGTCCTGGAACTCAATAAAGGGACTCAAGGAGCAGCATCACCAACAATTAAAGACTTTTGTATTAAGAGACTGATCGTGCTGGGGAGCCTGGGTGGCTCAGTTGGTGAAGTGTCTGACTTGATTTCCGCTCAGGTCATGATCTCACGGTGGTGAGATGGAGCCCTGTGTAGGGCCTGCTTAAGATACTCTCTCTTTCTCTCTCTCTCTCCCTACCCCCCCCCCCCCCCCCGCAAAAAAGAATAATCATGCTGTCTTCCAAAAAACCGTCCTTAAAGATCACAAAAGGTTGATTAATGACTGTGTTAGTCAGGGTCCTTCAGAGAACAAAACCAGTAGGATATATAATACATCCTCAAAACCCAAGCAGGCACCTTCGAGACTGTTGTCTCAGGTTGACTAACCAACTGATATTTCCAGAGAGTCTTGGTTCAGCCTCTTTGTCACAATTTCGTCGCAGTGGAAACCAGTAGACTCCTGGGGCGTTTCACCTCACTGTAAAATGGGTCTCTGGCCAGACTTGGGCGAGAGATCAGGAAATGCAGACCAACATTAAATGTAGGGGATTCCTTTTCTCTACTAAACAGAGTAGAGATCCAAATGCAAGGTCTAGTGTATGACCTTAGGTAAGCCGTTTACTGGGTGGTCTCAGTTTTCTCATCTATGAAAGGGAAATGATAAGGAGGTGATGATCGTAGCTGAAACATAATAGGCTCTCTTCATGACACCGTAAGGGACACCCGGACAAATGGAACTGAGGAGAGTGGCCAGGATGGTGAGAAGGGTGGAAATCCACACGTGTTTGAAGAAAACGGGCATAGTTAACCAAATACAAAAATACTTTGCGTGGCAAGATAACTGTCTTTGACTCTTCCAAAAGCTATTCTATGGAAAAAAAATAATAATAAATTTTAAAACCTGGGCCAGGGGGTGAAAGGGACAAGAATCCTATCAAGGAAGATTTTTTTCAACAGAACTATTTTGTGATCTAATGGTATGACAGTGAATTTCCTATCACTAGAGAATTGTGATAGAAAACAAATGACCACTTACGTTATAAGTACATCAGGCTTCAAATGGGAAGTGCGGTTGGAAAACATTAAGCTTGTCTTCAACCTGGAAATTCTAATTCTTTATGTGTATCTTGATTATCTTATTTAAAAATGAACTAACGTATGAGAAAAGGAGGGTTTTTTTTTTTTTAATTCTTTTTTATTTCTGAGAGAGAGCGAGATGGAGAGAGTGCGAGCAGGGAAGGAGCAGAGAGAGGGAGACACCGACTCCCCCACAGAGGGTGACTGTGGAAATTATCTGCGTGACAGAGAAGGAAGCAGCTCATCACCTACATCACTTAGAGCATCTGGCTCAGTGCCAGATGGACCCACGGACCAAGAAAGCATCCTACAGAAAGCTCAGCATGTGACACTTGTTAGACTATCCCAACTCTTGAGTTCGGCAGCCTTGCACATGTGCATTGTCAAGTAAATAGCATGCATTTTGGACATATGGTACAAAACATTAGCACACACTTTAGTCCTGGAAGTGTTTTTAATTTTCTCAGATTTACTCACCATCAAGTAACCTATGTGTCACCAACCTTGTCCTGCAAACAGTTCACATTTACCACAGAATGATGAGTACACTCAGAATGACTCAACTGGGGGCATTTTGGAGGGAAATGACATCTCATTTATATTGAGCCCAGGTTTTTTTGGTCTAACTTAAAATTTCAAACTGTTCCTCCTCGATGGTCTGCTGGATAACTTTTGGCTTACCTAGAAGAGCCTGTCTTTCTTGGCAAGGCAAGCAGAGTTGGTGGCGGTCTTCGTTAAATCTTCAACAGGTTTTTGGGGCACCTGGGTGGCTCGGTTGAGCGACCGACTTCGGCTCAGGTCATGATCTCACGGTCCGTGAGTTCGAGCCCCGCGTCGGGCTCTGTGGTGACAGCTCGGGGCCTGGAGCCTGCTTCGGATTCTGTGTCTCCCTCTCTCTCTCTGCTCCTCCCCTGCTCACACTCTGTCTGTCTCTCAAAAATAAATAAAGATTAAAAGAAAATAAATCTTCAACAGGTTTTTATTCTGATAGCAGTTATGAGTGTGACCCAACGTCCTGTCTGACCACTTGAGTATGAGGCCAAACTGCTAAAAATGATTCAGGAGGGCTCTTTAGATGGAACAACTTTAAATACAGAGAGAACAGGAAAGGAAAGAACCCCAGAGACACATAAGAAACCCTGTTGTTCAGGAAATAACGACCGCCAACTGCCAAAATCCAAGATAAAGCCCCAGGACTGAAGCCGAGAGGAGTGAAAAGAGTTGGTAAATGAGGAAGAGAATTATGGGAGGCTTCGTTAATACTTTCCAAGGAGGAAATATGTGGTCAGGAAGTGGTTTAAGACTATTCAAGGAGGGGCGCCTGGGTGGCTCGGTCAGTTGAGCGTCCGACTTCGGCTTGGGTCATGATCTCGCAGTTGACGAGTTCGAGCCCCGCGTCGGGCTCTGTGCTGACAGCTCAGGGCCTGGAGCCTGCTTCTGATTCTGCGTCTCCCTCTCTCTCTGCCTCTTCCCCCGCTCATGCTCTGTCTCTGTCTGCCTCAAAAATAAAGATAAACATTAAAAAAAATTAAAAAGACTATTCAAGGAACCCAAATCTATGAAAAAACAGAATGAAGAAATCGGGAATGTTCATTTAAATAAAGTAAATCGTGCAGAGGGAATCCTAACCCACCTCATACATGATCGCTTGGAATCTGCCTCCAGAAACACGGCATTATCTGAGAGTGTCTGAGGGATGGAGAGGCAGATGAGAGAAAAAAATTGGTTATGACGGCCTTCCTGACGGCATGGAGATATACTTTATCACCTACCTGTGTGAGGCTTGCAGGCCTTGCTTCTACATCATCCTAAAGCAGTCTGCCCATGACGTTGGACAGTCTTGGCAGAGGCAAGGAGGAGAAAAAAAAATGTCAATAAAAAACAACAAGCTTTAAGCTCCCAATTGGTCTCCCAGTGGAAAATGGCTTCCAGAGGCCACCTAAGGAAGGAACCTCTGGGAGCACTGCTTTAGTCTGCAGCCAGTGCTCCAGCCCTTTCCCAGAGCTCACTCCTACTCTTCCCCAGAAGGAAGAGAAATCCAAGTTCTCCAAGCTGAGGCTAAGGCATGGCAAGGAATATAGAGATGGATTGAGAATGGGTGAAGTCCCAGAGAATTCTTCTGTCTTAAGACTTTGGTCCTCCCATAAGCCTGCAAGGCAATACGATGATGTCGTGACTAGAAACGCTCAGCATCCGCTACTCCAAAAGGGAAGAAATGGAAAAGTAGAGCGTGGGAGTCCAGAGTTCAGCCCCAACATCCAAAAGCGAGAAGGCCTCCTGGCCTCCCTAAACCATTTTGAGGGGCCAGGGATTATCAACACCTCGTGACACTCCGGCACCTTCCATACTAGAGGTCCCAGCAATAATCCCATCTGCAAATCCAGGCCCAGGCAACAGTCGTTCCGAGAGCACTTGCCCCCAGTTGCTGGGCTAGGCTGTGTTACCAGGAGCTGGCAGAACACACAGCTATGAAAAATGACATCTCGAGGCTGTAGGTGTTGAGTGTCACAGAGACGGTACAAAGGCCTGTGAGTTTTCAGAGCCAGAGACAGCCGATGACAGCCTCTTGAGCTGCTGCCCTTCAATTCCAAGCTAAGTGGGTGCTCCGGTGACCTCTAGCTTTGGCTGTGGTCCCAAAGGCTTACGGTAGAGATACAAACCCAGTCAATAGTATGTAAACCAGGATTGTGCGGTCACTGCAAAACCAGTCATGCAAGATCTACAGTTGTAGGATGTGGGCAGCATTCTGACAATGGCAGTGATTGACTGAGGGAAAAGGGAATGAGCCAAGCAAGCACATCCTATTTACTGATTCTTAAATAGGTCACCTGCCTTTTCTCTCTCTGACTTTATTAATGTTTTTAGGACCATAGAACCGTTTAGCAATGGAAAAGACCATTGTAACTTAGTACCTGACTCTCTGCCTAAGTTCTGTGGCTAGGATGAGAGCAAAGAAACTACCGGCTTTGGGGAACTATATAACACAATTTGGAACTTACGATCTAGTTTGGAACATCAGATGAATAGACAAAATGGCTTGATACCTGGGGAGCGAGGTGGGGACGTGATAGAGCATTAGGGGCTGGAGAAGCAAGGTGGGTTAGGGGCCCAGCGAAGATACAGAAGAAGCTCAGGTCAGACATACAAGGTTCGGTTGTGTTTGGGACCTGGTTATCTGGCAAGGGCCGAAGGCAGGGGCATTTTGTGTGGGGAGTATAGAGCGATTCACCTAATAAATATAGGAGGTTCAGTATTGAGGAGTCATTGGAAAAAAGAGAAGCCAAGTAGAGAGGTTAAGAACATGATTTGGTGGCTCAGTTGGTTGAGTGTCTGACTCTCGATTTTGGCTCGGGTCATGATCTCATGGTTCGTGAGTTCGAGCCCCGTGTCGCCCTGTTGGCACAGAGCCTGCTTGGGATTCTCTCTCTTGTTCCCTCTCTGCCTCTCTCCCCCCTCAAAAATAAAGAAATGAACTTAAAAAAAAAAAAAAAAAAAAAAAAAAGAACATGGGTTTGGAGACCAACTTGAATCCCAGCTGGATTTCCTTGTAGCTGTGTGACCTTCATCAAGTTATCTCAACTTCGGAGTCTCAATTTCTTCCTCACCTGTGAGATGGTGCCGTTCACCCCATCAGGTCGTGAGGATCTGAAGAGAAAACCCATGTTCAGTGCCTGGATAGGCAAGCTGGCAACAAAGATTAGCTCTTATGTGTTTTTAGTCTCCATGAGAGTAGGGACTCTGTCTGTCATTGTTTCCTAACACAGCACATAATGAACTGGCAACACACGTTCTGGAATAAGTGAGTATTGAAATATATACTTATGGGGCGCCTGGGTGGCGCAGTCGGTTAAGCGTCCGACTTCAGCCAGGTCACGATCTCGCCGTCCGTGAGTTCGAGCCCCGCGTCAGGCTCCGGGCTGATGGCTCGGAGCCTGGAGCCTGTTTCCGATTCTGTGTCTCCCTCTCTCTCTGCCCCTCGCCCGTTCATGCTCTGTCTCTCTCTGTCCCCAAAAAAATAAATAAACGTTGGAAAAAAAAAAAGAAATATATACTTATATATAAATAATATAAACATTTAGGTTGAAATATGTGTATGTTTAAATATGTATAAAATATACATATTTACATATAAATAATGCAAATGAACGAACAAAAGATCCGAAAGAAAAGAGTAACCCAAGTGAACATACTCATAATCTCGTCACCAAGAAGGGTACCAAGTTTCTTTAAACCAGTTGTCACATTTATTTAGATAGAAATTCCTCCTCATGGGTATTTCCTCCTTCAGTCATGGGAAACGCAAACAAACAAAACACGAAGAACCTGATATCTCATTGATGGCATCACAATTAAAAAGAGGATTATCCGAAGGAATTATCTATGGTAACATTATCATGTTCAAATAAATCCAATTATTCATTTGTAAAAGTTCAGGGAGCGTTCAGGTTTCTCTGTAGAAAAACAACAAAGATCTCTGTCCATTACGTAAAAACTCTAGCTACTTTGTTTAGGCATACAATAGAGAGAGCTATGGTACCATTTCAAGAAGAGTATTTTGTTGTTGTTGTTGTTTTTACTGACAAACAATGCCCCATGCAATTATGATTAGTTATAATAGCCAAGAAAAGAATCAATTTGATATTGAATTCCGTTCGTTCGTTTATTGTAACATAAGTGAATTGGAGTTTAAATCTGACTCTGGACATGCACCTGGAATAGTTTATGTAGCATCTGACTGCAAAAAACAAATGGATTTGGCTAGTAGGTCAAGAGGACAAGTGTTAGTGATATTACCTTCATACCCATTGAGGGCCTTGGACGTGTGAGATCTTGTCAGATTCACAGATCTAGGGATGAGGACAGGTCGTCTTGAAGTCCATTTTGGAATCCTGTCTACCACTAGCCTTCATTGTTATCCGTGACCCATAATCACTGATCTCTCTCCACGCGCCTAGACCAGTATCTTCCGCGGAGAATCCTGTTCAAAGGGGAAGTTCTTGTGGCTTGCCACGTTCAGACAACCGCTTAGTTCAATTCTCTCCTTCATTTGGCCTACACAGGCATACCTCAAGTCTATTTCACTCAAATGAGTCTTTAAAATGGGCTCCAGACCCAGCATTAAGAGACTCGAAATCATGATTCAATTTCAAATTCTTGCTGTTTTACCCCATCTTATTGTTACTCGCAGAATGATGCAGAATGAGTCTGAGCTCACAATGATGTCAGCTAACTTCCCACCTAATGCCGTTCCACGGGCCCCAAATCTTTCAATGTGTACAAATTGGAATTGGAATTGGAATTGGAAAAACTTTCGGCCAATTTGTAGCCGGTTTTCCAGAGAAGTGTTTTTCACTGACATTGTGGAAACCTAAATAGACTTCTCCCTCAGGATCGTCGTAAGAGTCTGGAAATATCAATCAGCCCTAAACACAGTCCAAGAGTTTAGGTTTTCTGGTTTTTACAAACTGTCAGTTTTGATTTTTATTGAGCAATAAGAAGTTTAGTTGTTTATTGGAACAAACAAGGCTGGGAACAATTCTTTCCAAGTGCTGGATCTTTGTATTCACTTTAACTAAATAAAGTATTCCTGGTATGCCCATAAGAGGCAAGAATGTACAACCGGACAGCCTGCATTCGCAAAAGGATTCGCGATGTCTCTTGCGGGTCACTTCCCCATGAACCGCCTCCTTGCGTCTTGTTTTCTTTTTAAATCTTTGCAGATACAGGTCGGATACAAATTCCGATTCCCTTTCGGTAAAATTGGAAGATACTTCAAAAATGAGCAAACAGAAGAGGTGAGGATGTTTTGTGGACACTCGCGTGCTGTGGCCTGTCAGTGGCCCATAGCGATAAAAGCATCAGTCGCTGACATCCCGGATGAGGGTCTAAGCATAAGCTTAGAAAATGAGGGAAACTTCCCCTCTCTCAAGAGAACCATGTTTTATTATGTTCTCTTATTTTAAAAACAAGGATGACTTATTTTTGCTATCATTTCATTAAAAAGCCCACACATTAAGATACGGATGTAGGCATATTATAAGAGGACCAAGTCTTCCAGGCTCCAATGAACCTCCCTGGCTTTTAGCTGGTGAACGGCCAGGGAGGAAGTGATCTTTTTCTCTCTCTTCACCATTCTAGAGGATCCTCTCTTCCCAGCATACACCAGAACCAATAAGAATGCCTCTGAATAGAAATGTATTTCTTCCACCATTTTTTCTGTACATGTTACGGAAATTTCTTTCTTTAGCCTGATCACACATTTTCACATTCAGTAAGTTCAATGGATGGGTTGGTGGTTTTAGAAACCAGTCCTGACCACCCATCATAATGCCTTGGGATTCCTTTCTCATTTGACTTAGTGACTTAGTGACATAAATACATGTGCAATCCTCTACTCTGTCCTAAAGGGACCAGTCTTTTTGGCATAATGTTCTCAAAAACTGTTGAGGGGCGCCTGGGTGGCTCAGTCGGTTGAGCGTCCGACTTCGGCTCAGGTCGTGATCTCATGGTCCGTGAGTTCGAGCCCCACGTCGGGCTCTGTGCTGACAGCTCAGAGCCTGGAGCCTGTTTCAGATTCTGTGTTTCCCTCTCTCTGACCCTCCCCCGTTCATGCTCTGTCTCTGTCTCAAAAATAAATAAACGTTAAAAAAAATTTTTTTAAAAACTTTTGAGTTCCCAGTGACAAATCAATGAATCTTTTTTTTCCCCCCCTACTTCCTGGATCTCTTGATGGGCCTCAAATGAAAATAGAAAGATTCACCCTACTGTTTTTGAGCATGTTTTGCTGCTTTGGGTAAGAATCTTCTTGGTCAGGGGCGCCTGGGTGGCTCAGTGGGTTGAGCGTCCCGCTTTGGCTCAGGTCATGATCTCACAGCTCGTGAGTTCGAGCCCCACGTCGGGCTCTGTGCTGATGGCTCAGAGCCTGGAGCCTGCTTCGCATTCTGTGTATCTCTCTCTCTTTCTGCTCCTTCCCTGCTCACATGCTGTCTCTCTCTCAAAAATAAAGATTAAAAAAAAAAAAGAAGAATCATCTTGGGCAAATTGCTTGAAGCATAAGGCAAATCTTGTGAGAAACTCCCCAACTCAGCCCAATTGCTGTGTTGTGTGGACTATCACAGTGACAAATGAGCTATTATGTAACTCTAAGAATGTTTTAGCTGAAAGGGGTCGCAGACCCTATTTGACTCAAACTTCTCATGCTGCGTGCAAGGCGACTGAGATTCAGAGAGGCTTAATGAGTGAGCCAATGTTAGCCTCCCAGTGGAGAGTTTGAAGATCTCCTATCAGAGGGCCCCATTTTAAGGTGTAGTTCAAACTCATCCGAGTTCCTCCAAAAAGGATATAATCATGAATAGACGCCCAGTTTTGATGTTAATTTTAACCACATGTCCCACAGTTAGTGCCTAACTGGCGCTTCTACACGCTCCTGCTGAAGCATATAAACTGTCAGGAAATTAAATTTTGCTTCATCCTTTGTCTGATAGAAATGGAATCTTTGAATAAGGTGGTATGTGAAGTTCCTCATTGTATAGTTAGAATTTTGCCATTCCGTGTTCATTTTTATGAGGTGTTCAGCGGGTCATGGGTGGATACCCTAAAAACCATGCCCAGGGTATTGTTGGTCCCATCAAGCTGCCTGTCGGTGTGTGTAATGGGAAAGTTTTAGCCTGACTTCAGAGTAGGTGCAGAAAGGTTCAGAAAAACCTACCTGTCAGGCCATTAACACGTTTTTGGATTTCCCCCATCCGACAAAAATATATTCACGGTGACCCTAAGAATCAGAAGTTCTAGAGCTTTGGATTCTTTTTTTACAGCCTGAATTATTACAAACCTAGACTTGAAAAAATGGCCAGCGAGGGGCGCCTGGGTGGCTCAGGTCGTGATCCCAGTGTTGTGGGATTGAGCTCTGCCCCGAGTGTGGAACCTGCTTCAGATTCTCTCTTTCTCTCCCTTTGTTTTTCTCCCTCACTTGTGTGCTCTGCCAACAGTGCCAAGGTTGGAAAACTTTGCTCTAAAAAAGAGGGATAATTCCAGTCTGCATACCGAATATTAGTGCAATATGGTTAATATTCTTACAATTCTTAGCATACGCTGCTCAATATACATCAAGAATTATAACCCCAAATGCATTCTTCAATGGGAACTAGACTATGACAAAGTGAAAAATATATATTTAATGAATTGAACTGAAAGCTAGGAAAGACAACTAAATATGAACACAGTGGACTATCGTATATGCAATAGTTTTGTCACATACATACATATAGACGTACGTTGGAAACTCACAAATACACAGAAACCTATTTCATTGAGATGTGGGGCCATTTATATTTTTAAGCTATAGCATAAGGACCTTTCTTCATATTGGGTTGACATACTTTATCGGTCCCCACATTCTGGGCCATTAATCATGCAGGCCAATATTGTATTTTCATCAGTGAGATTTTATAGATTAGTCTTTGCTGTATAACAAACCACCCCCAAACTCAGCCAGCCTTCACCGATATTTACTTTTGTGCACTTGGGTCTATAGGTTGATTGAATGGCTGACCTAGGTTGGGCTCAGCTGGGAAATTTGGGCTTAGCTCTTCATCGTGGGTTGCACTTGGATTTGCTCCGTGTGTGTTCTTTTACCCAGGCCAAAGGAGCAGCAGGAGCTCCTGGGAAGATCCTTTCGTGGTGATGGCAGATGTGCAAATCAGGAAGCAGAAATGCGATGTATCTTAAGATCTGGGCTCAAAACTGGCACATTGGCACATTCTATTGGCCAAAGCAAATCACAAGGCCTCGCCTGGCATCAGTGGGGGTAGAGGAATGTTCTCTGCCACCAGTGGGAGGACTGCAAAGTCACATGACAAAGAGTATGGAAACGGAAGAGTCAAGAAGTCTTATCGAATCCACACCATGCATTATGGTAATTCATCATGCCATCATCTCAAAAGTTTCTTGGGTCGTTGTAAAGCAGCTGACATCTTACAGACATTCACTGTGGCCAGATCATCCATAAACATATGATTTTTTAAACATATAATTTTTTAAAAGCTCAATTTTCTTTCATTGTGAAATAAATAAAAAACTTATTTTGAAATGAAAAAATCATTGACAATATTATAATCCACAGAAAATGACTATTAATGTCCTGGTGTAATTAGTTTTAACATTAAATTGCTTTTAAATTAGGGAAGTAATGTTGCCTCTGTTGAAAGTTTGGAGAATTGCAAAAAGGACAAAAATCACAAAGAAATTGAAATCCCACTCTATAACATTGTTAACATTTTTCTATGCACAGATTTTGTTTTACTTAATTGGTATCAAACTGTATATGAATTTCTCATGCTAATTTTTCTCACCAAAATATATATTAAGCATTTTCTATGTCATTAAATGTACTTTGCAGACAAAACTTTAGTACCAGTCAAATATGCCCATACATAACTGTCCTGTATCCACTCACTCACTTAAGCTATTTATTTTTAATTTAAATTTTGATTAAAATTTTTAAATTTACATTTTAGTTAACATACAGTGCAATATCGATTTCAGGAATAGAATTCAGTGATTCATTACTTACATATAATACCCGGTGCCCATCACAGCAAGTGCCCTTTTTAATACCCATCACCCCTCTCCCACCCACCTCCCTCCATCAACCCTCACTTTGTTCTCTGTCATTAAGAGTCTTTTGTGGTTTGTTTCCCTCTCTTACCTTTGCTCCCCACTTCCCATGTGCTTATCTGTTTTGTTTCTTCAATTGCAAATATGAGTGAAATCATATGGTATTTGTCTTTCTCTGATTGACTCATTATTCTTTAGCATGATACATTCTAGCTCCATCCATGTTGCTGCAAATGGCGAGATTTCATTCTTTTTGATGGTTGAGTAATATTCCATTGGATATATACCATATCTGCTTTATCCATTCATCGGTCAATGGACCTTTGGGCTCTCTCCATAGTTTGGCTATTGTTGATAATGCTGCAATAAACATTGGGGTATATGTACCCCTTAAAATCTGTATTTTTGTATCCTTTGGGTAAATACCTAATAGTGCAATTGCTGGATTATAGGGTAGTTCTATTTTTAGTTTTTTGAGGAACCTCCATACTGTTTTCCAGAGCGGCTACACCAGTATGCATTTCCACCAACGGTGCAAGAGGGTTTCCCCCTTTCTCCACATCCTTGCCAACACCTGTTGTTTCTTGTGTTGTTAATTTAAGCAATTCTGACAGGTTTGAGGTGGTATCTCATCATGGTTTGGTTTGCATTTGCCTGATGAGTCATGTTGAACGTCTTTTCATGTGTCTGTTAGCTACTGAATGTCTTCTTTGGAAAAATGTCTGTTCATGTCTTCTGCCCATTTCTTAACTGGGTTGTTTGTTTTTGGAGTGTTGACTTTGATAAGTTCTTCATAGATTTTGGATACTGTTCCCTTATTCAGCTATGTCATTTGCAAGTATCTTCTCCCATTCCGTAGGCTGCCTTTTAGTTGTGTTGATGTTTCCTTCACTGTGCAGAAGCTTTTTATCTTGATGAGGTCCCAATAGTTCAGGTTTGCTTTTGCTTCCCTTGCCTTCAGAGACATGTCTAATAAGAAGTTGTTATGGCTGAGGTCAAAGAGGTTGCTGCCTGTGTAGGATCTGTAGGATTTTGATGGTTTCCTGTTTCACATTTAGGTCTTTCATTCATTTGAATTTATTTTTGTGTATGGTGCAGGAAAGTGGTCCAGTTTCATTCTTCTGCATGTTGCCATCCAGTTTTCCCAGCACCATTTTTTTTTAACGTTTTATTTATTTTTGGGACAGAGAGAGACAGAGCATGAACGGGGGAGGGGCAGAGAGAGAGGGAGACACAGAATCGGAAGCAGGCTCCAGGCTCTGAGCCATCAGCCCAGAGCCCGACACGGGGCTCAAACTCACGGACCGCGAGATCGCGAGATCGTGACCTGAGCTGAAGTCGGACGCTCAACCGACTGAGCCACCCAGGCGCCCCCCCCAGCACCATTTTTTGAAGAGACTGGTTTTTTTCCATTAGGTATTCTTTCCTGCTTTGTTGAAGATGGGTTGACCATATAGTTGTGGGTCCATTTCTGGGTTTTCTCTTCTGTTCCATTGATCCATGTTTCTGATACTGTGCCAGTACCATACTGTCTTGATGACTACAGCTTTGTAATATAGGTTGAAATCCATAAATTATTTTTATCATCATCTGTCAATCCTCTTAATGTAGTGTTCTCCACATAATTTATAAGGCACATCTTTGAAAAACAACGAAAGGCAAAAGGGAATGTATCCCAGATGTTGGTCAAATTTTGGTTTTATACAACTTTACAACTTTTTTTTAGTAGACAGAGTGATTAAAATGATTCAACTATTTCCAGCAAGGCTAACCAGGACAGGAGCCAAAATTCACCAGTGCCAACAAAAGTCACAAACATTCTTTAAAAGTTAATATCTGGCTTATTTATTATCTTGGATCTAACAGTAACATATGCTTTCCTGGTGACACTTTCTAACGATTTTCTTCTAGACAAAGAAACAGTAAGGCTTTAAATCACAGAATTCTGACAGTTCACAATACTGATTGCTTTTCATCGTAAGGACTTTTAGAGCTGTGTGTGTATTCTAAGGATGGGTAGCCCTTTGGTTGACCATTTAGGGTGTGGCAATACATATTGATGAGGCTTGAAGTGTTAGCAGATCTAAATGGTTGAAGGATCAAGTTCCAAATATTTATCCCTTTATATACTATAAAATGACATCTGACAGTTTAAAAAAATGTACAAACCCAGTGTATTAGTTTCCTAGCCCTGCCTTAACAAAGTACCACAAACTGGGTGACTTAAAACAACAAATTTAGGGGCGCCTGGGTGGCGCAGTCGGTTAAGCGTCCGACTTCAGCCAGGTCATGATCTCGCGGTCCGTGGGTTCGAGCCCCACGTCGGGCTCTGGGCTGATGGCTCAGAGCCTGGAGCCTGTTTCCGATTCTGTGTCTCCCTCTCTCTCTGCCCCTCCCCCGTTCATGCTCTGTCTCTCTCTGTCCCAAAAATAAATAAAAAACGTTGAAAAAAAATTTAAAACAACAAATTTATTGCTGCATAGTTTTGGGGGCTGGAAGTCCAAGATCAAGGTATTGGCAGGGCCGTGTTCCCTCTGAAACCTACAGGGGAGAATTTTCCTCACCTCTAGCTTCTGGCGTCTTCTAACAATCCTTGGTTTCTTTGGCCTATAGATGCATTGCTACAATTTCTGCCTCTGTGACATGTCACATAGCCGTCTTTCCTTGCATGTTTTGTCTCCTCTTTTAAGATCATCAGTCATATTGATTAAGGGCCATCCTACTCCAGGATGACTTCATCTTAACTGATTACATCTGCAATGATCCTCTTTCCAAATGAGGTCACAGACTGAAGTATTGGGGTTAGGACTTCATATCTTTTTGAAGAACACAATTAAATCCTTAACACCAGGAAATGGAAAGTTAAAGCCCTAAGTAATTGAAATACCCCATATGAATATTGTTCCTATTGCTGAGCTGGAAACAGGGAATAAATAATAAAATGTGTTTCTGCAATTGTGGACTGGCTTTAATTAATAGAATAATGAAAAGTTCCCTTTTGGCCACTTACTAACATACATTCTGTTGAATCCCAAACTTCAAGAGTAACGTGTGAGCATGGAGTGCATAACATCTCCACTTGTAATGACCGCAGCATTAGTAAGGGAACCTCCTGAGTTAACTAGTGTTTTCTGCGAATTTCCCAGGTTTTTCTGAATTTCAGCCCATGCGACATGACCCAGTGTGACCGCTTTGTGTGATACAGGATGATAACGGCTGGAAAGGACACACTTTCCTAACTCCTTGTAGGGTCTGTGATTTGGCTAATTCAGTCCATCTCAGTTGCAGATGAGCCAAAGGGGAAAAAGATTTCCCAGAATGAGGCTTGATTAGAAAAGTCTGCCCCAGTATCGTCCAACTGCGGGCCAATTGGCAATATCTTGAATCACCAAAGAGAGTGCTGCAATGCGGCTTTCCGCATATTTTGCTCCCTTTATCACTCTTGTAAGTAATTATTAGCCACTGGGATCTTTTAGAAAGCACTTTTTAAAACCCCAAAGCCCATTGATTAATTGATTGCCAAGTAATAAATTAATTACACACAGACACGGTCTGTAGCCAAATGGTGTTCACTTTATTTAAGCAACTGCACTAACAGAATACTCGTGGTATGAAGAATTCGGAGTATATAAAATGAACTCACTGGGGAAATGATTTATAAAATACTCCTAGAACAAGTTCAACGGAGATACTTACAAAGGTTAAGATGATTTTGCTTTACGTTAGAACTGGTGAAAGAGAGAGGAATGACATTTTGTGTTGATAATAGGCCTCTGAGTAGAATTTAAAGCACTATCTAAATGTTATTTTTTTTTTAAGTTTATTTATTTATTTTGAGAGAGAGAGCATGAGTAGGGCAAGGGCAGAGAGACAGAGAACCTCAAGCAGTCTCCATGCTGTCAGTACAGAGCTCGACGCGGGGCTGGAACTCAACGGCCGTGAGATTATGATCTGAGCTGAAACCAAGAGTCAGATGCTTCACTGACTGAGCCACCCAGGCACCCCTACATGTTAATGAAGGACAGGGGTCCTTGAGGTAAGCACAGCATTTTTTAGGAGGAAGATTCGAGACAGAGCAATAACCAAGTGACTCACTTATGATCCTAAGTGTTAGATAGAATTAGGATGCTAGTTTATGATTTCTACAATTTCTAAGTGCACACTCACAGAAACGTGTATACAGTATGTTTACTGTGCTCAGTCCTCTGTAGGACTTCCATGTATCTAACGTCACAGTAACCTTATGTACTGGGAATTGTCACCACCCCCATTTTAAAGATGAGGAAACTGAAGACCAGAAAGGTTAAAGAACTTGGCCATGGCCCCAGGCTAATGTGAATCCATGGTGTAATTCCAACACCTGGCTTCATCCTGAGTCTGGTTTATTCCCATTCCTTTAAGTAATGTCCTTAAGCTGTCTCTCTCTCTCTCTCTTTTTTAAATTGTTTTAATATTTATTTATTTTAGAGAGAGAGACAGAGTATAAGTGGGGGAGGGGCAGAAAGAGAGTAAGACACAGCATGTGAAGCAGGCTCCAGGCTCCAAGCTCCGAGCTTCAAGCTCCAAGCTGTCAGCACAGAGCCCAACATGGGGCTGAAACTCACGAACTGCGAGATCATGACCTACGTCGAAGTCAGACGCTCAACGGACTGAGCCGCCCAAGCGCCCCTTTTAAGCTGTCTCTTTTGAAGACATCCTGTACCCGTGTTTCCAGCCAGCGCTCATTCCAGAATCCATCACCGATTCAAGGTGAACCTCGTGGTATGAGCAGGCAAGTTAAGGAACAAAGATGTAACAAGAGCATCTGATCAGAACCACAATCCCCGTCCTTGCCTGGGTACAGCTTGCGCGTGAGGCTCCTGCCGAAGGTCGGGTGTGCGCTGAAGTAGGGGCTGGAACAAGTGCGTGCGACTGGCCACCTTCCCAACTGGATGCAGGCTGGAGGTGTCACGGGGCCCAAGTATCTCCTTCGCATTCCTCCCAAGTCACATGAGCTCCTACTCCTCCCGTGGAAAGCAACCACCGCATGCGTTCAGTATGAGAATGCGGATTCTGTGAGATTATAAATAACACCACCACCGCCCCCCCCCCCCCACCCCGCCCCGAGCATATTCCAGGAAAACATTTGGGGAGCCTAGAGGAAGATGAGTAAGTAGAAACAACCTTGGCCAGCTCTGACTAGTTGCCAAAACATGCGTTTTGAGGTCGGAGCGCTGTGAGTTAACTCTGCGACGGGGAGCTGCGTCCAGGCCCACAGGTTCCCTGATTTGTTTGTGAAATAGATCATTTATGTACAGAAACGCTTCCCCCCAAAGGGAAATAAACCCAAACAAAGTCACCACCAAAACAGCTGGCTCTCGTGATCGAATTATATGAGGTGTGAGAAACTGTTTGGATAGCCTTCCTTGATGGGGAATGCAAGCAATGGGGAAGAGCTGACTCACTCCATCGCCCTTAAATTGTTTTACAAGGCTTTCCTCTAACATCGCGGGGGGGGGGGGGGGGGGGGGGGGAATGACAAAGCTGTTTCCATTCAGTCTTGGTGGTTTGTTGGCCATGGGGAAGGGGGGAAGGCGCTGCTCCTTTCTGATACTCATAAAACGTTTGTGTTACTTTGGTCCCTAAAAGTGAGGCTACAGTCCCCCCCCCCCAGCCGAAGTGATGTCGCCGGCAGGGGTGCATAGCCAGCGCGCAGGGCACAGAGATGTCTCCTTCCCCGCCCCGTCCTCCCGCTGTCTCCTCACCACTGCCTCACCGTGATTACGGGAACCTCCCAGCGGGGACCAGGCCACCTCCAAAAATCACAACACCTCATTAAACCGCAGCTTCCAACGTCTCCTACCCTGCTTCCCAGCAGAACCGTGCCAGTAGGGAAAGCTTCGGATGGAATTTCAATTCTATTCTACTCCCTCTCCCTCCTCCAGACTGTGAAGGTCTGGCGGGGTTGGCTAAGCGGCGAAGAACTTCCGAAAGAGCCAGAATGTAGAGGGTCTCGAAACCCACAGCTGTTAAAGTACACAAGTGATAATAACCGGTGAGCTGTAAGCGTTGACCCAGATTCGGGGAGAGGGGAATGGGATTCCAATCCTGGGTCTCATCCTTCACTGGCTACAGACAGAGCCTTGCTGTCTAGATGCCTCCGCTCCAGCCCTCTGTCCACCTGGGGAGCCAGTTTGGCCCCTGCTGGGGTGGGCGTCTGTTTTCCAGCGAGCTTCCCACCTATTCTGTCTCTGGGGTTCTGTTAAGTCCTTTGTTCATAAGGCACCGACCCACCCAGTCATTCCTCTGCTACTTGTGTTTTTCCTCAAGAAAGCCAGCTGTAGCTGGAAACCCCCAGAAGCTAGGTTGACAGAAAAGAACCAGAAAAATCCAATTAACAGAGGGTGGAGCAAGGCAGCCAGTCCCTCCTAGAGCCTCCAGCCCAACTTGGCGGGGGGCGGGGGCGGGGTGCAGGAGGAAGGATGCGGTCCCGGGGAGACGGGCCAATCTGGACAGTGGATACCAGCTGTCAGTTTTCACACCCAGAGATGCTGATCTTCAGTGTTCGCACAGTGATGGCGGTGGTGATGAAACTTTGCAAATGGTGCATAATTGACATGTGAAATGAAGATAATTGGATCCCTTCCTCAACGAGAGTGGAATCCTTTAACAAACGGGAGATGGGCGTGCTATATGAAGAAAGTAATGATGCACCAAAGAAACATGTTTCTTCTGATTCAGCAATCACTTGTTAGGAACATATTATGCACAAGGCCTAAAGGAAACATTCAAAGATGTAGAAGTCTCCTTGTCCTGAATCTTACACTTGGGTTCCAGGCTCCAGACAAATCCTAAGTGGCTCTGAGTGTATTCTTGTGAATTACGTAGTCACGTGTCTACCTCTTGTCTGCATGTACACCCTTCGTCCCCATACGTGCCGGAAATTTTTCTGATTGCGGTAACATCTGCAGTCATCCATTGCTGCAGCAAGGTCCCCCCCCCCTTTTTTTTTTTAACGTTTATTTATTTATTTTGAGAGAAAGAGACAGACAGAGGGCAGGTGAGCAGGGAGAGGCAGAGAGAGAGGAGAGAATCCCGAGTAGGCTCAGCACTGTCCGCGTGAACCCAACGCAGGGCTTGATCTCATGAACCGTGTTGTGACCTGAGCTGAAAGCAAGAGTCAGATGCTTAATAGATTGAGCCAACGGGCATCCCAGCGAGGTCCCTCTTTATGACTTTGCACGGTGGCTGCTTCGAATTTTGCACTCTGCCTGTGGGTACGGAGCTCAGCAGAGCGGCCTGGCTCACGCAGGGACTGCTCTTTGAACCTTGTTACCGTGGAGCACCCAATCTGGCTAACTCATCGTGAACAACAAGACCTCCCCACCGCACACTGTAAAGGATGAACGTTGGATTCATTTCCTCTGTCCTTAAGGGAACCCCAGATCTTATTTGCAGGCAAAGCCCAGGCTGCCTGGTCTGGTGACTCAGGCCACTACAGGTCCCCAAGGGCTCTATGGAGACCAGATCTGAGGGAAATGATGGTGACGGACCCAAACGAAGTTTCTATAGGGACGGTGGCTGGACTGTGAGTCCTGATGCAAAATAGCCTTTTTGTCGAGAGTCAGGGCCAAGAGAGGGTAGTGGCTGAGTGTGTGCATTCCCAGACCAGATAGCCTGTGTCTGATTCCAGGCCCCACTGCCAGGTGATCCTGGATGAGTGAGCGACCCTTCCAGGCCTCAGTTTTTTTCTCATCTATAAAATGGGGCTAATAACACTTGCCTGGTAGGCTTGCTGTGAGGACTGGGTGACATCACATCAGTAATTACGTAGAACAGTGCGGGAGGTAGCGAATAGTTGATAAAGGATTGGCAGAGTTGTTGAAGCGTGATAGGATCCAAGGTCAACCTCGATGGGGACACCAGAGCAGTGAAGAATGTGCATATAAGCCCTCGTCTGGCACCAGCCCCCGAGCCTGGCAATAGATAGGGATATCACAAGCAGGATTACGGCCCTTTCAGGGACACCCATATAGCCACAGGGGAAAGGCCCTTCTCGTGAGAAAATCTTAAGGTGATAGTGCTTAGGATAAAGGGCTTTGACTGTACTGTGGTCTGTTTGATCTCTGGGGGAAAGAAATCTCTTCCTTAACACCAAGTTTTCTGTACCGGAGTACCTCTCACAGGAATGACAGTGTTTTGAAGGCTTATGCTGAATCTTCCTGACTTCCTTTAGTCCCTTAAACTGCTGCTCTAAGTTTTCGTAACCTTGAAAACTTAGAGCGGGGAATTCGGGCCAGAAGAAAACTAAAGCCAGCCTCAAAATAGTTAGTGTTGGCTACAAGTGTCCTAGTGTGGCAAAGGCGTCTTATCGGTGAACCAGAGTAACTTCCACACGTTTGCGAAAATGTCTTGATTTCCAGAGATGAGGCTTTAACGCCTCCCAAAGGGTAGAGTTTCCTATGGCAAAACCACACATCTCAACCTGCTTTGATTTATTCACTGCTCACCGCGTGGAGAACGAGTTTGGCCCGAAGAGGAAGAAAGTCGCTTTCGTA
The DNA here is from genome assembly GCF_014898765.1 of Herpailurus yagouaroundi. NCBI lineage: Eukaryota > Metazoa > Chordata > Mammalia > Carnivora > Felidae > Herpailurus > Herpailurus yagouaroundi. The sequence continues at coordinate 16,622,612 of NW_024412397.1, forward strand.
CGGAGGGGCTGTTAAGTGTAGGTAGTTTAAGCCACTTGCCTTCTGACCCCTTTCTCCAAGACCTGATTAGACGTGGGTAGTGTTTTTGTAAGAAGTGAGAACTAAATAAATACAGAGCCACAGAGCTGTCACAATGGCATAGGAGCTCCTTAGAGGGTCACGGGTCCTTTGTGCTTTGGGGTCAAACGCAAGAATCTCCAATTACAATGGTCCTTTTCCGAATGCTGGCCTTTAGTGCTGGTATTAGAGGAGAGAAAGTGATGTAACACGCCCGGATTCTTGTGGCTATACCACTGAGCCACATGTGGGTCCATCTGGACGCCTGCACTTCAGGGTCCACTCATCTGTAAAAGTGGAGTCTTAGATACGAGGATGGCTGAAAGGAAACTGGTGATGGGTGGCCAGTGACGCCTCGGTCCTTGCTTCACCGTACACGGTCCACGAAGGGCTCCCCACCCTTCCTTCCTTCATGCGTGCATTGCATTTCCCTGCCTGCAAACGTGTAACCAGCAAGCTCTACATTAGTCTTTAAAGAAAATGAATAAACTCTCTGGTTCTTTCCTTCCCTCACCCTACCGGCACCTGCTCTCAAATCCTGCAGAAGCCACGAAGCCCCACTGACACTTGGATTTAGTACAGCAAGACTGATACCGGACTCCGGGGTTCTAGAACTACCAGACAGTAAATGTGTGTTGTTTTGAGCCACTAAGTGGTGGCCACTTTTTACAACAGCCATAGGAAGTTAATGCAGGTGTCTCCTGCCCCCCTCCCCCCCCACTCCTATAGCCCCTAACAGACCCTCGGACAGCATGCAGCACCTAGTTTGGGGTGGTTAGTTATCTTGCTGGTCCCGCCGTCAGGGTTGGAGCTCCCCGGAGACCACTGTTCTCTTATTTCCTTTAGTCACTAACACACCCGGCATTGCCGGCCACACAGGAAACATTCATTTGATTGTCTCTGTGTGTGTGTGTGTGTGTGTTTACATTCTTTTTAATGTTTATTATTTACTTTTGAGAGAGACAGAGCGTGAGCGGGGGAGGGGCAGAGAGAGAGGGAGACACAGAATCCGAAGCAGGCTCCAGGCTCCGAGCTGTCAGCACAGAGCCCGACACGGGGCTCGAACCCACAAACCAGGAGATCATGACCTGAGCCAAAGTCAGACGCTGAACCGACTGAGCCACCCAGGTGCCCTAGCGTGTGTGTGTTTTAATGAATGAAGGTAGGGGAAGCCTATTTCTCCCCTCTTACGGTGAAGGAAGACCTGCCAAGAATGCCACACCAACGCAAGCAGCACGTAGGCATCACCGTAACGAGACAAGACAGAACAGCCTCCCTGGCCAGCAGCAGGTGAACGGATGGAGGCAGGCTGCACCTGCCGGCACGCGTGATCTGCTCGAGAGACTCTGAAACCAGAAGCCCCAGGGCCGTCTCGGATTCGTGAAAACTTGCAAAATAAATAGACTTCTAAGAAAAATATTTCCCCAGATCCTCCAGTCACTGCAGGACAGCTGAGAAATAAGGTGACTGCTGAACTAAGGTGTGGACACCAAGGCAGGAGGAGAGAGAGAGAGAGAGAGAGTCTAAGTGATGAGATCCGACTGAGTTTAAAGGTGTAGAGGAGATCCAGCCAAGAAGGATGTCAGGGCAAGGAAGAAACGCTAACAAGAAGATGGGGGGCCGGCTAACGGTCAGGCTTGGGGAGGGGAAGGTTTAAGCAGTGGGACTGGGCAACAGGAAATAAAAGAATTAGAGGCGTGGATAAATGTCTGGAGCGCAGGATTTCTCAACCTCGGCACTAATGACGTCTAGAGCCATACAATTTTTTGTTGTGTGCGGTGGGGCGGGGGCTGACCTGCACATCGTCGGAGGGCGAACGGCATCCTGGCCTCTACCCACTAGATGCCAGTAGGACCCTCCCCAGTAACGACAACTAAAAATCTCTCCAGATGCTGCCGAATTTCTGCTGGCTGTCAACGATGCCTCCCAGTTGAGAACCGGTTGGTTTCAAGGAAGAGATAGGATCGAGTCAGGAATATAACAGAGAAGAAACAGTCAAGTCAGAGGCTGGAAAGTGAAAGTGGGTGGGTAAAAACAGGGCAGAATCGGAGCAAAGGAGGCGATACAGTGAAATGATGGATGAAAGAGAACAGACAAGAAGGCCAGCAAAAAAGCAGAAACAAGACAGAAAGACCCCAGAGGGTCTGAGAGGCGATCAACTTCAAAGTGGGTCACTTGGGGGGGGGGGTTTAATGGCGGGTCACCGACACGAGGGGTCAGGGCCCATCAGTCTTCCATCAGGACATGAAGATGTGAGAGCCAAAGACGTGTCACACTGCATACACATAACTTTCCGGCTCATTATAAATAATTACACTGCAGATAAATGCCGGAGCTGGAAGAAGATACGTAAGGTCCCAACTCCCTTTCTGATGAATTATCAGGACGCTTATCAGCGATCAAACCAAATGAACAATACTCGAAGATACACTCAGGTCCAAACATCACCGATCAAGCAGAAAGAAGGCAGACAGTCGCCCTGAAACACCTAAACGAAAGGAAACGCGTGTCGAGTTAAGGGAACCTAAACCGGGGCAGCCTTCTTTATCTGGCATTCCTTGGGGATCCTGCATTGTTGGTAAAGATTAGGACGGAAGAATGCAAACCCATGCTGCTTTTAAACATCTATTGCAGACAAGCCAGCAACCTCTGAGCGCTGGGCACGGGGACAAATGGCAGGGGGGGAGGGCGCCGGGTAGTGGGGAGGGGAGCCCCAAACCCCACCTTTCTTGAGCACAACTTTGGTCGCAGCTACTTTCTGGGTCTCAAAGAACCAGGTTCGGGTTGCAAGGAGATTCCACGGGACCACGCTGGCCTCTGAAGTTTTACAAGTACTTTGCCTAGGTATTTCTTTGTGGTGACTGCAAGAATGCTCCCCCGGAGTACTTTCATAATCTGTAAGAGTTCTAGGTCTGATAAAGACCTGTCTTGGGGCCAGGGACAGAACTGGAAGGACGGTTTGCGAAAATGCTAGAGTGCCAAGAGTTTTGAAACCTGAGCTCATTCTTCTCGGGCCAGCATTCCACGTAAACTAGCAGACTGTGTGGCTCCATGAGGACACGTCCCGTGGGTATAGTTCAGCTTTGCCGTGGAGAGAGAGGTCGGCTAATACGCAGAGGTGAGAACGTATGGGGCCAGCTGGTTGGCGGGGAGCTGCCAAGGAAGGATCATGTCTGCGCATGAACCATGATGGAGTCTCAGGGATACCGGCTGGGGTGGCGGACCTTGGGCTCTCCAGGTTCTCACGTCCCTGGACAAACATCCTAGATGTAGCCTGTCTCTTGGGAGAAAACCGCCCAGATGCTCACTGCTCCAAAGGGCAGTTTAATGTAAATGTTGAGAGCATGGGCCCTGGGGCCAAAAATGCCCCAGTTCAAACCCAGCTCAGTACTCCTGACTCGGTACCTTAGGCAGATGTTAATTAAAATCTCGGCGGCTGCAGTTTCCTCATCTGTAAAATGCAGCTCATAATAGAATCCGTGACAGAGGATTAGGGATTAAATGAGATAATACTTGTGAAGCGCTTTAAAAAATGCCCACACGCGCCCAGTATTTGTGTTGTCATTCTTTGTGCCAAATCCTTGGAAAGTCATCATCCGTGAACAGCTTGTAAGAAGGTGGCTTTCTTGGTATTACAGCGTGAATAGGCCCCTGTTTTGGTTAAGAAGCGTGCCCCACCTTCTTGGGGTGCCTGGGCGGCTCAGTCGGTTGAGCTTCTGACTTCGGCTCTGGTCATGATCTCACGGTTTGTGGGTTCAAGCCCCGTGTCAGGCTTTGTGCTGACGGCGCAGAGCCTGATTCAGAGTCTCAGTCTCCCTCTCTCTCTGCCCCTCCCCCACTCTCTCTCTCTCTCTCAAAAATAAATAAATAAACTTAAAAATTGAAAAAAAAAATAAAAGTCAGCACAGCACTCAGAAGCATAGTGATTCTCCAAGGAGAAGCATATACATTCTCATTTCTAGCGACTGTTAGTGGATCTGACTCACCCAGAGCCCTAGTCATTCTAACATCTAATTCAAGCATGGGGGTACTGACAGCTTGTTCTGTGACAGGATATCTCTAGCCTCGGCCATCCATCTCCAAACTATCTCTTATGGAAGCAAACTAGAGCAGACAGGGTGGATGGCCCACCATACTTGCATCAATATGTTTGAATAGAAACAATTGAAATAATATTAGGTATCATGTATGACTCCGAGGCAGTAGGCATGTTATGTATTTCATTCACTCTTTTCAACAATCCTATGAGTTGAAGATTGTTGTTTCTATATTATATATGGATAAACTGAGCCCCAGAAGGATTTCACAATTTGATGAGGATCACAGAGGTTTTATGCTGTAAGCTAGATTTTAAATCTAGGTAAATCTGATTTTTTAAGTCTAATTTCTTCCCATTTCTGAATGAGTCCATTTTTTAAAGAGGGAGGTAAAGTCAACCTCATGTCCCGAGGAAAAATATATTTTAATTATAGATTACAGTAAGTACTTGTGATCTGCTAGCAATGGGTAATAAAATTATCTTTATTCCACCAAGATATCCCAAAGGGCATTTTGGCTCCTATTGGAAAACTTTTAAGGTCAACATTCTTATTACCTGTCAAGTTGGCTTGGTATCATATTACTGAGCTGAGTATCTCCCAGTTCTCAATAAATGTTAAATAAGAACTCTTAACCCCATGGAGGAAAGGGATATAAACAGAGTTGGCCCTACACAAATAAAGTGCAGAAGTTGTGAATGGCTGATACTCAAAGGAATCAGCTGATAAATTCTGGGATAATTCTTTAAGTTTATTTATTTTTAATCTGGGGGGGGAGGGGTAGAGAGAGAAGGAGAGAGAGAATCCCAAGCAGGCTCTGTGCTGTCAGTGCAGAGCCCAATGGGGGCTTGAGCCCACAAACTGGGACATCATGACGTAAGCCGAAATCAAGAGTTGGATGCTTAACCCACTGAGCCACGCAGGTGCCCCAATCCTGGGATACTTCTGATTCCACTTACTTGACCAGAGATCAATCACGAGGTATGAGCCACTGGTCCTACCTCTCGTGCTGGCCCCTTATCCTTCCTTGTGTGTGCTTGTGGGGACCCAAGAGATGGGGCCATCTCAGCTGCATATGCTGTAGTCTCCGTGTGTCCCAGAAGGAGCTGCCAAGTTGAGTGGTGTTAGAACACACTTCTAGAAACCCAGGGTCTGATCCTACAACTCCACGGGTCGAGGAGGCTGCCAATTTCTACTGTTTCAACAAGCTCCTCCTTTGGGAGAAACCCCAGACAGGGACTCAGTGTGTGTGTGTGTGTGTGTGTGTGTGTGTGTGTGCGCGCGCGCGTGTGCGTGTAAGAATACAACATCCAAACTGCATAAACAATGTTTCTTGATTTTGTTTTTAGACATTCAACCAAGTAAGTTCTCACTCATTTTCATCATTTGTACGGTTTTCTATTAGCAGCCTATAGACACATGGGCTAGCTAATCTTTTAAAATTGGTTTCATTTCAAAGTTTGGCAAAAATTGGGATTCTGTCATGGGGGTAGGAATCCAATGTTTCTTCCTGTTCTAGGAGAAAATTCCAGAGATCCATAGCTTCAATATATGTTCAGAATTTGTGCAAGTTAAAACGAAGGCAGACCAAGTGCAAAGACAGCATACACACCCCAGAAACTAGGACTTTAAAACCCTTTTACTGTGTTGACATGTTTGAGTCTTCTTGCCTGAAGCATTTCCTCACAATGGCTTGGAGACTGGCACATTTAAACACTTTTCAAGGTGTAGCCCTGTTTCTCTACGCCAACCTGGCTGGAGGGTGATCAAAACCGAAACTGAAGGAAAGGTATCAGGGCAACCTGTCTATTTCGGGGAATTATATTGTATGCATATCACTCAAATTCAGTAGGAACTCTACCCACACTTGTTGAGTCTTGTTTCTATGACGAGACCTCTTCCTGACAGAGGGTTGTTTCCATATTTCAGGGAGACCAACAGGAAAAATCTGATTTTTTGGGGGGGCAATTTATAGGCTTTTCCTTTATAGCTACCTTGAATTTTTTAACTGATCATGGAATTATCTTGAACTGACGTCTGAGAATCTGAGAACTGACTTGTGATCTGCTTTGAACATAGCACAGGACTTTCTATATAATGATCCTGCCAACTAACTTCAGCTTCATTTTATTATTTATCCTGACTTTGCCTTTGCCTTAATTGCTTTACCTAATCTTACTCGATTCTGTATAGAATATCCTACACATAATGCATGTAATATAGAGAAATAGACACACTGGAAGATAGTATGTTTTTGTCAGCCACCACAAATCCTTTTTTTATAAAAAAAAAATGTAAACAAATAAAATGACATGACTTGTGCCCTCAACTGGTGGCTCCTGTGTCTTACAGTAATTTATCTTTTTTATCGATCTCTTTTTTCTATTTTCTCCAAATAAGTTATTGGGCTCCCTTAAAAATGAGTGGAAAAAGGGGCGCCTGGGTGGCTCAGTCGGTGAAGCGTCCGACTTCAGCTCAGGTCACGATCTCGCGGTCCGTGAGTTCGAGCCCTGCGTCAGGCTCTGGGCTGATGGCTCAGAGCCTGGAGCCTGCTTCCGATTCTGTGTCTCCCTCTCTCTCTGCCCCTCCCCCGTTCATGCTCTGTCTCTGTCTCAAAAATAAATAAACATTAAAAAAAAATTAAAAAAAAATGAGTGGAAAAGGCCACTGGTCTCATTTAGAAGGGCCCTAGGGCCTAGTTTTACTTTTCTTTTTTCCTTTCACTTTGCTTTCATATGCTGGCGTCTAGATTCTTCAGTTAAGCAGTCTCCTTCCACACTGCCCCCTACACTCAATATCCAGTCCACCAGGGAGTCTGACCCACAGCTGAGTCTGTACATTAATGCCCTAGACACAGCCCCATGTCCCTGGGACATGGTAAATTGTATAACAGTCCACCCTCTGGTTTGTTTCAGGGAAGCTGACAGGTCTGTATGGAAAACATCGTGGAGAATGGTATGCTGAAAAGCAAGAATCATCCAGAGACTCCCCTGAGGAGACTTTAGGTCCCTATCATTAATCTTTGCCGCACTCCTGTGAAAGAGGCACTAGGTGAGGGCTCTCATCCAATGTCTCATAAATGAGGAATGGGGCAGATTGTAGGGGCGAGCCGGGGAGTGGGGAGCTCGTGCATGGTCGGGGAAGGAATGAGGGTGTCACGAAAGAAAACCTAAGACCCCGGAGGTCTCCACCGCACTCAGCCTCCTTCTGACAGCTCCCATGCAGGCTGCAGCCTGAGCAAATGTAGGTTTTGTTTTTTGCAGACGTGTTTAACTTTTGGGGGGACTGGTATCCATACAAGGCCATCTCATCTCCTTCTGTTTGGTTGTGTTCTCCAGCCCAGCCCCCCAAAGCCTGACACTACATGTCGTGCTATCAGTAGCTGCCAATGAGTTTAAATTCCAGGCCTCCGGGCAAAGGTTTTCTCCAGGTCTCTGCTCCGGCTCACCTCTTCCAGAAACGCTCTGACCAGCCACTCCTGGGATTTCCTCTTCAGGCAGAGCTGGGCTGATTGCTTGGCCCCAGCACATTCTCTGATGCCTCGTTGTCATATGTGCTCAGTGCAGTGGGCTGAAAATAAGGTGGCGGCAAAGTTGGCTTTGTCCCCAATCTTCTGCCACCAGCTGTGCGTAATGGGCATGGTCTTGCTCTTAGCATTTTGCAGCCTGAAAATCTTTCTCTGCAAAGCTGCATGTCTCCATATGTGGCTCATTAACTATTGAATGAAAGTAATAACTAATCTCCCTCGCCATTCTATTATTTGTAGTACGGACATCCACAATGCAACAGCAGAAAAACAAAACAAGGAAAAATATAGCAAAATATCAGAATAATTGGTAATAAAATAAAACGAGAACCTCCTACAGCACAGCGTCCTCCCTGCAAGATGGAGATTAAACATGCCTGTGGTGCAATCTAAAGTGATACAATTTTCACCAGTCCCAGGATGCCTTCATTTTTCATGTGCTTAGAGAGGTTATCTCCTTGGAAACCCAAACAACTGTTGTGAAATAAACTTCTATTTATCTAGAAAGCAGAAAAAACTAGAATGTTAAAACGGAAAGATCCGTGCAATAATTATGTTAAAAATGCTACCAGTTAATGTCTGCTGAGCACACAATGCATGCTGGGCACTGTGAAAAATACTTTATATGTATTACCTCATTTAAAACTCATAGGGGTGCCTGAGTGATTCAGTCCGTTCACTCTTGGTTTCCGATCAGGTCATGATCCCACCGTCTTGGGATGGAGCCCCGTGGTGATGGGCTCTGAGCTGAGTGCGGAGCTTGCTTAAAATTCTGTCTCCCCCCGCCCCTCTCCCCAGCTCTCTCTGTCTCTCTCAAAAATAAAAAGTAAATCACTCAACCAATCACAAACATTCATGAGGGAAGTCTCCCCATTTTACTTCGTGTGTGTAGCACCGTATTTTAGTATGGAGTCTGGTTTATGGTCTGCTGTCTCCGTGTAAGCGTTGCCGGGGAAAAACATCTCACTGAACTGAGAAATCAGACTCCTAGTTTCAAGGGATAGTGTATCAATAAAATCCACATTCATGAATGTGAAAACCCTGTGGCAAATCTAAAAGCATTCTACAAAGGGAGGAAGACGCCACTGCTATTAAAAATGTCAAGGTGTGGGTGATACGCCTGGCAATTCTCAGTTGACCAGAACATTCTGAAACAAACTTGTGAACAAGCTACTTCTCGCCCCGCGGCTGCAAAACACCACGCATCTGTTAAGAGGCCAGGCATTACAACCTCGTGCTCTTGCCATGCACTTCGGGGCCGCGACCACTTGCCGGCTCCGTCCGGCACGTCTGTGTCACGAGTTTTTCCCTTAACAGGCACAGAAAAACTCCTGATGTTCAGCAAAGCGTTACGATGCAGAGGTGTAACGAATTACGGTGGCGGTGGGCAAGTTAAGCCCAGCGGATTTACCGCCCCCACCGGGCTTTGGCTCCGCGCGAACCCCGCCGCGTTCACCAGCAGCGCGCAGGGCCGGTGATTAACCGCCCCCTCCGCGCCTCACCTGGTCTTCCAGGAGTTTCCAGCGCTCACGTGTGCTGGCCCACGGGGCGTGGAAACAGCACGAAAGCCAATTAGGGCGAGAGGCTATAAAAGCCCCCAGGAAGAGTCGCCGGGAGCTCCTCACTTGCCTCGGCCCACGGGCTGGGAAGAAAAAAGCGGCTTTAGATACAAGTGTAACCGATCGGGAGACCTTTCTTCTAAGGTTCCAGGGAAGACAGGCTACTACGCCCTGTAAATTGCGCCGTCTCGAGCGTGGAGAGACGCGGTAGCTTTCTGACTCCTTCCCCCCGCCCCCCCCCCAATCCTGCGGGGTGAAGCCCGGGGTGGCGGGAAAGCACGGCGTAGGCGCTGGAGGGGGAAAGGCAGCCGCAAGCCTGCCCTGGCCTTCAGAAGTGACCTGACGCCAGGAAGGAGGCTGATTAACCCTTGGGCTCCCCCTCCCTCTCCGGGGGGTGCGAGCCAGCTCCTCCTCCTCCTCCTCCTCCTCCTCGCGGTCGAGCGACCCTGGAGCGAGATGCACACAGCCGCCGGCTCTGCGCGCCCTGCCCTTCCCTCCCAGCCCAGGAAGAGGAGAGCGGCGAGGGCGCAGCCCAAAGTCGAGTCCGGTGAGTCTGTGGATCCGGAGTGAACGGCCCCGGGCGAGCCGGCTTAGGCCCCGCGACCCTCGCGCCGGCCGTGCACCGCAGACGAGCCCTCCGCCCGCCCCTCCGCGGAATTTGCACCCAGCACCCGGCTCCTGGCCTGACCCCAGGCCCCGCGACGCCCCCAGCCCCGTGCCTCGCGCAGGTGGCGCAGACGCCCCTGTTCTCCGGCGCCCCCTGCCGGGGAGAGGGAAGGCGGCGGCCGCGGACGAGCCGGGCGCAGGCGGGGAGAGAGCTCCGGCGCCGCCGGGAAGAGGCCGGGAGCTTCCCTGATGGTGCCGCCGCCTCCGAGTCGGGGAGGAGTGGCGAGGGGGCAGCTGGGCAGGAGCCTGGGTCCGCTGCTGCTGCTCCTGGCGCTGGGACACACGTGGAGCTACCGAGAGGAACCCGAGGACGGCGACAGGTAAGCGCTGCCAGCCCCGGCTTAGTGGGCGCCCGGCTCTCAGGGTGCGGGCGGTACCCCCGGTTCCTCCAGGCACCCGCATGCCCTCGCTCCGCCGGCTGGGTGCTCGGCTCTCCAGGCGGCATAAAACTCGGCTCCCCGCCCGGGGTCCCTCATCAGTGGGTCGGTGTTCCCTGTTACCGCCGTCCTGAGGGCTCGGTTCGCGCGCGGGGGCCCCCCCCCCCCCCCCCCCCCCCGCCAGGCCCAGCCCCAGCCCCTGAGGCCACTGCGCGTCCGCGCTCCGGGACGCCGCTGCCTGCCACCCTCGCGCACCCTGCCCCTCCCCTCCCGTGGCCAGCAAGCGAAGTTGCTCCTCGACCTTTTCTCCTTAGGGAGATCTGCTCGGAAAACAAGATCGCCACGACGAAATACCCGTGTCTGAAGTCTTCGGGTGAGCTCACCACATGTTTCAGGTAAGCCCTGGGGCTTTGCCGAGTCCGCCAGGGCGCACCCTGCCTGGCTGCTTGGAAAGGCGGCTCCGCAGAGGAGGGGTTTGCAGGCGCGCTCGCTTTGCGCCGGGACGTGCTCGGGGAGTTCTTGGGTACAACCCTTCCGGTGTGGTTTTGGGGCTAAAGCAACGACGGGCGACCGAGTGTGAACCTGGAGCTTGCACCTAAGTGCACCTGAGACCCCGAGCGGTTTACCGCTTCCCGGAATACCTTGCGTGGTAGCCATCTGAGAAGAGGAGGCGAGGCTGGAAGCTTCTAAAGAAAGGGGATCGGACCGTGGGTATCAAACCGTGCGCCACAGCTAACACGGCTGGAGGCGTTTGCGTTTTGGTTAGAAACGTTGACAATTACCGGGGCCTTGTGACACTGTCAGGGTCTCTGGGCAAAAGGGTGGGGGAGGTTTGCGGGCTGTGGGCGTAGTTGTGTTGAGCGAAAACAACGTCGAGATTGAGCCACAAGGAGAGGATTTCCTGAAACCGCAGTCCACAGATGACCTGGATGCCTGTTAAAATTACCCCTGGTTCGGGGGTCTATAAACTGGGAAGTACTTCCCAGGTGGTTCTCAGTAACAAAAGGAGAGAATCCCTATTCCCTGCTTGCTATCTCCGAGGTGAGGGTCCGTTTGTTTTCACCTTCGAGTTCCTGGCTTGTTTCCGTGCTTTGCCTGGATGGAAACACGTACCCATGAACGCAAGTTGCCTTTTAAAGGTACTGTGCGAGATGGGAATCTCACATCCGCGCCACACTGTCTTCAGGGGGGTGGTCCTACACTCTGGGGTGCCAGGATAAATCCTACAAGATAATCTGGAAGTCCCCACAAGTGAATTTGGAAGAAAGCCTTACTCTTGGGTTCATCTGTTACAGCATTACCATGTTTTCAGCTGTAGAAACCTTATTTCACACGCTCAAAAGCTTGCGTGGGTTTCCAGGGCTGGCAAGTTAAATGATCTAAAAGCTGGTAATCAGTTACATTATGTACCACGCTCTAAAATCTGCCACTGGCAGTGGACTATCATTTAAGCGAGTCCGTACTCCTTGGGCTTGGGAAGGGTGGTCTCCAGGACGTGAGTAGTCAACACTGAACACATGGGGTTGGGGGGGGGGAACGGGTGAGTCCGTTCAGTTTGCAGGTGTAAAGGCTAGAAGAGGTGAACTGCGTAAGCAAGGTCACCCAGTTGATGACAGAGGGTGTGGGCACGAGGATCGCTGTGTCCTCCACGTGACCACAGTACTAGGACACGTGGTTTTCCTATCAATACAGCACGAAGCCTCTAACTTAACGAGGAAAGTGTCCCTGACATGGTTTACTCATTTGTTCAGTCCCTGAAGGTCAGACTGCACATAAAGCAGTGGCCTTTGCAGAATGCATGTCTAATTTTCAGAAACCACTGGTGCCCTGATAGGTGTCTTAAGTTGACTTCGTGACTTCATGACGTCATTTCCCCCAGATGTTTAAAAACCGTGGCTTTTTTCTACACAAACTCGAGAGACCCTATCCATGTCTTGACAAGCTGTTCCTTTGGATAGCTGTTAAAACACTCGAGGGTTAACAAAATCATCTTTTCTATCGCAATAAAAGGAGCTTTGTTCTGGAGGGGGGGTGGTGAGTGGAATGGGGAGGAGGGGGTTTTTAGTGGGGAAAGTGGGGTTAATGGTCTCCGTGCCTGTTTTCTGGTTTTATGGAATTCGAGAGTTTTGTGTATACTGCATTAGTTTTGGACTAGGAAATCGCGAAGTCAGGGGAGTAAAGTCCAAGGTTGGCAACTGCTGCCCCTGTTTGCTTTTGAACCCCACGGATGCAGGAGTACTGTGCTTGGGTTGTGAATTGATGGGCCGAGCCCCGTAGACCCTTGCTACTCCAAGGGATCTGCAGACCAGCATCCTCTAGGAGCTTGTTGGTCTCGAGGCCTGCCCCTGACCTCCCAAATCAGAGCCTGTTAGTGCAATATACGTTAAAGGTTAAGCCCTTCTAGAGGAACCACGGTCTTCAACCTGGTCGCTGCAAACCCACTTAGACCGAGCCTTTGAGAAGCACAGAGGCTTCTGCAGGTGCACACCTTGGTTCGTGCGGTAGGAGGGACACACACTGAAAGGACCATCCTTCCGGGAAACCAGACTCTTCACATCTTGGCCGACCCTGGATTAAGCTTAAGTACAGTATTGGAGATGCCTCTTAGGGAATGCGGATGGATGGTCCCCACTCGTTACCACTTGTCCTAACAGTTTTTAGCACTGGTGAACTGTAGAAGTCCCTGCTGAGCTTGTTAAATGATTTTATGTGACTTCGTCGAGGGAGAGGAACGAAGGATTTTACTCCCTTCTGTCATGTTCATTTTAGTATTGGTTGGATCTGTTAGTCCTAAAAGTATATGGAACCCTGAATGATGTAGAGAATGAAAGATGGGTTCAGACTGTTGATTCTGGACCCCTTTCCTGCCACCCGTGCTCACTTGGGTTACACAGTTTCATCTCAGCAGTACTTTTCCACATTAGCCTTCTGTTAAATGACAACCTTGAGGACTTTGTACTCAGCCCTGTTCCATGCATGTCACATGCACATCTAATCCACCGGGCCGCCTGCATTGGTGGCTCAGTTTTACAGGGGGAGGAACCAAGCCTCCAGGATTAAGTAAACATGGTTGGGGTCGCAAAGTTAATACACGTGGGAGCCGAGATCCAAACCCAGGCTTGTCTGACTTCAAAGTCTGGGCCCAGGCCCTTTCATCATGCCGGGCGTATCTTACAGAGGAGGCAGAGTTTTCTGGGATCTAAGACTATAAATTCAGGTGGCTGTGCATTCAGAAGACCCTGATAGAAGACCCCCTCACCATGGCTCGTTTTTGAATTAGCCCTGCCTTTGAGATCGGTCTTAGACCATGGACTTCATATGACCTTGTCCTACCCAAAATTGGTTCATATGTGTACAGCTTTCCTTCCTTGAAGGATTTCCTCTTAACCACAGGGTCTGTCTGTGGAGACTCTCCACCCCAATGTGCATTGTGCCCAGTGCCCCCAAGTTCAAACACTCGAGTGAATGCTGGTAACTGCTTCATGTATGACCTCTTCCCTCAGACTGTTTAAGAAAACCAAGCGCATGCTTTTATCATGGTGTTACCCTCCTGTGGCTGTTAAAGGTTTTCCCACAAGTTGACTTTCCCAACCACGTAGCTTTGAACAAAATGGTTGCCTTTTGTTTGTTGGGTCTATCCATAAAAATGACAAGTTAAAGTCTCCTGGAAGATAATCCGTGGTGTAGGAAAGGTCCAGAAAATCCGATCTTTGAGGCTGTCTGATAAACATTGTAACTTTTCTCACCCATTGAGAATCTGTTAGCACCTTAAGATAACCTTACAAAATGTTGGGGCGCCTGGGTGGCGCAGTCGGTTAAGCGTCCGACTTCAGCCAGGTCACGATCTCGCGGTCCATGAGTTCGAGCCCCGCGTCAGGCTCTGGGCTGATGGCTCAGAGCCTGGAGCCTGTTTCCGATTCTGTGTCTCCCTCTCTCTCTGCCCCTCCCCCGTTCATGCTGTCTCTGTCCCAAAAATAAAAATGTTAAAAAAAAAAAACAAAAAAACAAAATGCACATAAAAGAATAACTTACTATCTTTGATCTCCATTTATAGACCTGATTTTTCGACCAAGGCCTTTGAAACCGTGAGGATAGATCCAGTTCAAAGTCCTACGGTTCAGACTGTAACTACCCGGGATGGGGAAGAGATTCGAAGCGGCCAAGAATGATTTTCTGGGCAAGAGAAAACTAAATGTTAGGTGCTTAATTTGCATTAGGTGTGACTGTTTTGTGATTCCTGGACCTCCGAGGCCCGTAGCTGCCCCTCCGTGGTAGGTCTTTCTGTGGAGTCTCCTTAGGTACTGCTTTTGGGGTCCATCCCGTGGGAGATCATGACTTAAGGGTGCAAAAACTCCCACCTTTCCATAACGTGTGCATTGCCAAATCTTGTTAAGAGGTCGAAGTTAAGGTGGTAGTTATGCAAGTGTGTTTTTACTGGAGATCTGGGAGGACAGCAAAGTCCCTTAGAGCCGTACTGCTAGGCTGACGACTCGAGCTGAGGCTACGTTGAAGGAAAGACTGTAGAGTGCACGATCTGGTCACAGAGCTCCTAAGGAGGACGTGAAGGTCAAAACCACAGTAACAGGAACGGTCCCGGTTTGAATCCCAGCTCGACTAAATTGTGACCTTGAACAGTTTAACCTGCTTTAGTGGTCTCCTTTGTAAAATGAAGATTCTTAGTACTGGAGGTACAGGGTTACCCTGAAGATCGAATGAGCTGATGTATGTATTTAACGGTTGCACCTCATCACTACTGAATTATGTTTGGCATATCGAGTACACGTGGTAGATGCTGATTGGACACTAAGTTCTGGGCAGGATGGTGGCAGTTTTGGGGAAGAAAAAACTCCGACCGCATCCAGAAAGAGTGTATACCCCCGGACACAGCAGTTTTTAGAAGGCTTTCCAAATGTGGGGATAGGTCAGAAATCCAGTGCCTTGGGAAAAGTCACGGAGAGCGGGTCTTTGCTTCTCCCTGACTACCTAAGGTACCCTACTTGCGTGATGAGTGGGCGGGAGGCATAGTTAGTTCCCTTTAAAGGATCTTAGAGGCTTGTGCCTCGTCTAGAGTCAAGGGTGTTCTTGGTGGTGACCGGAAGACGAGGAAACAAACCTCCCAGTTCCCAGCCTGCTCGTCTCCCTTCTGTGCCTCTCTTCTGTGGCCGGCATAGCTCAGAACAGGCACTAGGTGGCCACACCACGACTAATTGTTCTCTCACTCGGGGTATGCTGTCCCTTGTTCAGAAAGCGTTTGTATCCTTGTGACCAGCCATCTAAAGGTGATGACGTGCTATGAAAAGAGTAGGAGACAGAGGTAGCTTTGTGCAGAACTGATTAAATCACGAGCACGTTGCAGGCAGCCTCGGTTTCCCCACGTTAGACCCTCTTTGTCACTGGATGGTGCCCTCACAAGGGTATTGGAGTGTCCCCTGGTCTGCGACCGTGTCGTCAGAGGCTAGTCTCCTGCCTGGACAGTGTCCCGTACCTTGTCAAGTGACTGTGACAAGCAAATGGAAGTTGACTTAGCCTTTCTAGAACTCACGTTGCTATTCTATCCAGGTATGCCTCCTTTTCTAGCCTGAGGGACAGGAAGCTGCTTTTTGTTTTTGTTTTTGTTTTTTAGAAACTGGATTTCCTGCACTGCTGAGATGCCGTCATGCCTTTCGTTGGTTTTTGGCTTGACCCGTTTCGACCATTGCCGTGTTACAGGTGCTGAGTCTGGAAGCTACAACTAATGCCATGCACTTGCTGCTTCAGATAGCACCTGAACAGAATGTGGGTGTTCCTACCTGTAGTTAACTGTCCCATAGACCCTGGCTTTGAAGTCGGGGGTTGCATTTTTACGGGGGATCCTGCTCCCTTCCACGTTTATCCTCAGCTGAAGGACCCATGTGGGAGGCAGGGAGGGTGGAAGGTATCGGCCAAGGCAGGGGCCTGTGTCACTTTTCACTCCTTCTCAGAGGAACAACACAAAGTGCTAGGAAACAACCAAGCATTGAATTCACCACAAAAGGCTGTGCTTTCCCTGGGGTGCCCTTTGAGATGGCTCCGTTTGCCGTGCTCCTTGTCTCTGAAGTCATTGATGCCTGACTTCCTACATTAACTTCATCTGAGTGAAGCTGCGTGGGTGCACCCGGAAGAAGCAAAGGCGCTCTTTATTCCAGAATACTCTATCTGCTCAGGAGAAAGTTTGCATTTCAATCAGTCTTTCCGTGTCAGTGAGTTCGGCTTCCCCAAACCTACCACCGCCTGCCCAGCGGGACCCTCCCTCCTTTTGTGAGTTGATTGTCTGGAGAACAGAGATCTCTGTTGATTGCTTTTCTTTGGGGATGAAAACATACACAACTACAACATCCGTGGGTTTCTCAAGCTAGGTTCTTTTCCACGAAGCTGTGGGGCAGTTGTAAAGTTTTACCAACGATTTTGGTTCATTTATTCAGCAAACGCTTGAGTCCCTATGTGCCAAGCACACTGCTGGGGCCTCCATGTGTGTGTAAAAGGCAGAAAAAAAAAGCACCTCTATCCTCCTAGGACTTCGGGATTTTAATTCCATTTCTCTTTCAGTAAAGGAATTTCGAGTCCAATGTCTTTGGGGCCGTTTTTGGCGCATCTCTGATTAAGGTGACGTCTGGGGGGCCTATGAGCTTGCAAATTCCAGAGGCCCACCTGTATCCTCTCAGCGCAAGAACCCCGCCAAGCAGGAACCTGAGAATCCAAGGCTGGTGGTAACCAGAGTTCTGCAGGGGTGTTAGACGTTAGCGTGTGCCTCAAGTCTCTCCCAAGAATTACTGGGATGGGAAGGTATTAAGGAACTGAATTCTCTGGCTCTTTGCCTTGTGAGGTGGATGCCAACATCAGAACGGGCCCGCTGGGAACAACCAGTTCGCCTCTGCTCTCCCCACCCTCCTGTGTTTGCCAACGGTAACTTGAGGCAGACAGTTGTGAGGAGGCACCTCCCTCCGCATTCCTTTGTTGTCCTAACCCATCCTGGTTCACTGTAGTCTTAAGCTGAACTTTCTGGACCATTTCCATTCTGGGGAGGAGAGGGGAGAGTGGGGTGTGAGGTCCACACATTTAACCCCCTTTGAGCAAAGCACCTCTTTCTGGCTTCGAGTCCAAAGTGTGTGTGGGAGCTTGGAGGTGTGGATAGACTGCCTCGTTCTGTCTGGCGGAGTGTGGACGAGATCATTTTTCCCTACCCTTCAGGATTTCAGGAACCTGGACTGCATCTGTTCTCTGCCTTTGCCTCTGTTCTCAACCTTTCTTTCTTGGCTGTGTCTGTGGGCTGTTCTGTGTTTGCCCCACTCTGGTGAGCCCCGGGCCGCCCCCCCCCCCGCCGCCGGGGGGGGGGGGGGGGAGTGGTCAGCACAGCAGTGGCTGGTAGAGAGCCTGCAGGAGGCCAGGAGAGGTTCCTCTGCTCTGGGACATGGCTCTGGGAGTTGGGTATAGGGCAGGAGTCGGCAAAGTAGGGCATAAGGCACGTTTTCCACAACTTATAGCCTAAGAATGCTTTGTAGGTCTTGAAAGAGTTAAAAAAAAAATGCAACAGAGACCTCACTTGGCCCCCCCTTAGCCTCCGATCTTTACCGTCTGGCTCTCTCTAGAAAGTTTGTCAGCTTCCAGAGCCATCTTCACACGAGGTCCGGGGGTGGGGTCCTCCATCTGGAACCTTGTCCACAGATGGAAGTGTCTCAAGAAGGTGACTTTGAGACCTTTGGCCGGCTTTGTCTTCAGGTCCTTGCTTTTCTGTTCCCTTACTGTGTTTGGGTCTCCTGACCTGTGCATCTTTGTGACTTGGTTTCCTGATCTCCAGGAAGCTGGAACTCTGCCCACCCCCCCCCCCACCCCTGCCCCAAGTCCTCATCCCCAGATACCATAAAAGGATGTAACTTGTCAGTGTTGTAAAGCTGACCTTGTTGCAGGTAGTTGAGTACTAATTTCTGCTTTTGTGCGTGTTCTCGAGACCCGGCTTCCTGTGCTAGTTGAGTAGTCCATGGCTTGCCAAGGCTGATCTTCCCCTCCCCCACCCCTAACCCCATACTTTAATTCCCGACTTTGCACATTGATGATCCCATGTTGTGTTGACTCCAAGCCACTGCTCTGTGAATTTGTTTTGAATTTCTACCATGGGAAACATTGCCTTCAAAAATCAAATGATAGTACCTACTTGAGGAACATGCATCAAAACCCTTTCAATGCGGGGGGGTGGGGTGTGGTACTCTAAATCAGAGTTGTAACGTTACGTTTTTCCTTCTGTGGCTAAGAAGTCTTCGGTTTCTCCATTCCGCTAAGCAGTGTCTGCCATTAAACCTTTGAATTTAAAGTCTGAAGTGCCTTTTAAAAACGTCAACTCTTTTGTTCTGTAAAGATCACAAAGACTTACTAGTGATGCCTTCTGACACTGAGCATGTGAGGGAAGTGAAGGAAAGAACTATTTAGAAGCAATATTCTGAGGGGGGGAAGCCAAATCTAATGGCCTTTTGGGGAAAGGAAAGGGAAAGGTTGGACTCACAACCTGACCTATTAAGAGGAATGCCGTGGGGGCGTGGCAAAGAGCAAAAAGGTATAAAAACTTGCTAGGGAATAGCATCCTCTGGAGGTGAAGTTGGAGAAAATGCTTAAAATCACGTGGGAGCTTCTGACCTTGGTAACCGCCATTTTCATGGATTCAAGTCAACGGAGGTGAAGAGAGTGTGGGAAGTGTGACAGATCTACACTTGGAATTTTTGTGACCCGTGGTGTGTGCCCGGCCAGCACTGTTGCTGTGGAGATGAGGCTGGCTAAATGGTGCAGATGGGGCACCTTGGCGCCCCCCTGCCTCGCTTTGATGTCACTGGTTATTGCTGTCATGAATGGGCCCAGGTTTCGTTTGGGAGGTGTCTGTACTGAAACAGCTCATGATTTTTGTGGTGGAAAAGTTGCATGGCCGGGCAGAGGTTGCCTTCCTAGGAATCCATGAAGACCTTCTTGGCAGGCAAGGACGTTCCAAAAAATGGCACTGGAATTGAGTTCTGGTAGTCCCTGAAAGGTTAGAAGAATGTAGAACCCAATGTCAGTGAGATTCTATCTCTGAGGAAAATTTGAAGGACTTTTTTTTTTTTTTTTTTTTTTTTTGCAAGTCAGTAAAAATTGAATTTAATACTAATTTGTTTTCTAGACCTCACTCTTGGACCTTCTGGTCTAGCTGGGCAGACCCAGGGAAAGAAGTTTTATACAGGAACCCTGTACTTCTGTGGAGGTTACTACAGGCACCAGTTTTTTTCTTTTTAATTTTTTTTTTTTGTTTGAGAGTGAGCACACAAGCCGGAGAGGGACAGAGAAAATCCCAAGCAGGGTCCGTGCTGTGAGTGCAGAGCCCGACACGGACTCGATCCCACGACCCTGGGATCATGACCTGAGCCGAAATCGAGAGTCTGGTGCCTTGAGCCACCCGGGTGCCCCGGGCACCAGTTTCTATTCGGAACACAGCTGGAAAAGGAGACGACGGAGGGAGTTCGGATGCCAAAACCGAAATCACAGCGACAAGTGGGGTGGCTGCTTTCCTTGTGAGTCTGCGTGCCCGTTCCCACTCAAGGTCCCAGAGCAGGTGCATGGCAGAGCCCGGCTTCTAAGGCAAACCATCTGACTCCAGAACCTATGTTCTTACCCACGGTTCTTCCTAAGGGCCTGATCTTCTGGTTACCTTGCTTTCCTCCTGCCAACCACAAAGCAAAAAGTGGCGTTTAGAGGGGAGAGGAAGTGCTAGAAACAGGAATATCTATTCCATAGGAATGGCTGAAAGTGTAAGACAGATTCTCAAAAGTAGACCCAACAGCCCAAGCCCCACCCCCCATGTCCATTTGCTAGGCCTGCCCAAATGACCTAGGCTCAGGTGGCATTAACGGAAACCCCATTCTCGCAGTTTCGGAGGCCAGAAGTCTGAGCTGAAGGTGTTGATAGAACTGATCCCTTTCCAAGCGTCTCCTTGGCTTGCAGACCGTTGCTGCCTCCTGGCGTCTTCACCAGATCCTCTCTTGTAAGGACGGCACTTCATATCGGATCAGGCCCCTCTTAACGACCTCATTTTAAGTCGTGAGCTCTTCAAAGCTCCTGTCTCTAAATGCAGTCCCACCCTGAGGGACTGGAGTTCATTCCAACTTCAGCTTTGGGGAGGTCACGATACAGCCCTGTAACCTGCCCTCCCAATAAAACACAGCACACACTGGGCCATGTGTGTGTGTGTGGGGGGGGGGGGGATGTTTTATGTACGTACTGTAATTCCCACGAGTGGCCCTGTCCACCCTGGTGATCCTGAGTGATCGAATGCAGCTAAGGGCCTTCAATGCCACTGAAGAAAGAAAAGGCTTAAACTATCGAAAAACGCATAAACCACAATGTTATTTAACGTTCGCTTCTTTGGAACCTCTCTCGGTGGACCTCAGATGGAGGCCATAGACTGTTCTGACCCTTACGTAGAGGCATCAGAACTGCAGGTGCTGAGGCCCCACTCAAACAGATCTTGCATCTTCTCAAACAGAATCTTGCATCTAGACAAGGTCCTCAGGCGTTTCCTATGCACGTTACGTTGAGACGCACGGTCCTGATCCGTCGTTCGAGGGTTTGCTCGCTCTCCTGTGGCTCCTCTTTGCTTCTGACGTAGAGCCACGGGCAGGGATTCATAACCTGGGCTGCACAATTGGAACCCCTTTGTGAGTGTTCGGGAAAAAAAAAAAAAAATTCTAGTGTCTACATAGCACGCTAGACCCAGGTACGTCGGAAACTCTGGGGGTGGGCGTACCTGGTACCAGGGAATTTCAAAGCTCCGTGCGTGATTCCAACTTGTAGCCAAAGCTGAAAACCTTGGAGCAAAGGGCAAGGTTTGAATGAATGATCATTGAATGAATCTGGCTCTTTGCCAGAGGATAAATGGTTACTTCTGGAGCTGGGTCCTCCTGTCTTTCCTTGCGGGTCCGTGCCCCTCAACAGGGGAATTTACAGCTTGAGTTTGTGTTGGTGGACCATCTATCAGCCTGGTGTCCTCATCCCTTGTCTGTTAGGTCCCAGTCTTTCTCCCTACATCTCCTTTCCACTCCTGGGGGGGGGGGGTGATTCGAGGGCACCTGGGGGAGCGCTGCTGTGGGTGCAGGTGAGTCAGGAAGGGTAAGACTGGTCTTCCTGAGCTCGTCTGCGTTTCTGAAGCTGAGCACCTCGAAGTCTCTTGTGCAGACCCCACCGCTCACTCTTTCCCTCTTGCGGGCTCGCAGCTTGGTGTCTGGAGCTACTTAGTGACCTCTGGTGCTTTTTTAAAAGAAACATTTTGCTTTGTTGCCGCACTGCGTGAACCTTCTCCCAAGATATAAACATGGCTCAGCGTATTATAAATGAAAGCTTTTCAATGTCAAGCTGTGTTTTTCTTTCCTTGCAAGCATCAAACGCAAGCACCGTTTTTTTTTCCACATGGTGTGATAGGAAATCTGTGTGCCGTCAGAGTCTCTTGCCATTCCATCTTTAGGTTTTTCTTCAGTGTTCTGATCACCGAAAGAACCTCTCCATCCCTAGCAAACGTGAGGCTTTTTGTAGGCTTGCAATTAACTTGAACACAAAACAACATGCTCTAGTTTGACTGTATGGTTATCACCCGAGCCCCATATTTACCATATGGCCTTAAGCCAGGCAGTCCCCAAATAGGTCTACATAGAATGCATGGCTATGTGCAAAAAATGGCCGCTTTTTTTTTTGAGTAACAGCAATCATATTGATTAAATCCTAGAAATAGAAATTATTATAAACTAAGAAAGGAAATGAAATTGCATTTCATGGATGGATATGCTCCTGAGGCTCTTTAAAGAGGGCTTTCCTTGAATTGGAGGCTGGGAAGGTAAAGTGGTGCATAAATGACCTCAGAGTTTGAAATGCACTTTCAGAGTCTGACAGCATAATGTGTGGCACCCTATTAGAGAGGATGTGATCGGAACGGATATTTAAAATCTCCAGGCATGAAAGGATCCTGACAACTTCCTCAGCACTCTGCCCCCCCCCCCCCACACGGTCTTTCAAGTCTTTTCCCAGAGACCCCTAGTGTTAGGAACCATGTTTTCGGGTTGCGGCACAGATGAAAATTATTTGTGGAGGGCACGTTGAGGTCACTAACAAAGGCTGCTCGGGGGCTGGAGGTGCCTAGCCTGGGAGGCTCTGGCGGTCCAGCTGCCACCTGCTGTCCCAGGGCAGGAGGAGGAGGTCTTGTTACACCTGGAGCCGCTTGTGGGCCGTGAGGGGGGTGGGGGTGGGGGACTCATGGTACATCTCCAGTGTAGACTTCCCCTCCCCCACCCTCATAGCTCTTAGCCATTGGGCTCTGTTCAAGCTGCCCCACCAAGTCCAAAGTCTTCAGTGAATCTGCTCTTGGCTGTTCTTAAGAGCCCGTTTCCCCCGTGCCTCCTTTCAAATGATTGCATCGTCTTGGGATGTGTACTTAACCTGTCGCTTATCTACAGCTCGGTGGTTGGATTGTGCTGACACGTTCGGTCTGTGTATCTGATGCGATCTCTGCAGTCATTCTGTGCAGCCCTCGGTGCTCCCGGGGCCACGGTGACCCCCTGTGTCCTGAAGGGTGGGGGTTTCGCCCCCACTTCTGAAGATGCTGCAAAAGGAAATTGCCGTAATGATGAGGGGAAGACGCTTCTTGTAGAAAAACAAGTAAAGGGAACCCTGCTTTGAAGCTCCTGCAGGGAAAGGGACACACAAAAGAGGAAATCTTCCCTTCTTAATCGCAATGCTTGCTCTGTGCATGTTGCACATCCTAGTGACGTGGGA
Organism: Herpailurus yagouaroundi; assembly: GCF_014898765.1. Lineage (NCBI taxonomy): Eukaryota > Metazoa > Chordata > Mammalia > Carnivora > Felidae > Herpailurus > Herpailurus yagouaroundi. Next base: position 16,645,626 of record NW_024412397.1, read on the forward strand.
CTTCTCACCGTGGGTGCTCCCTAATTCCCTCTCCAGGGTAGTGACTGCCAGGGGACCAGAATGTGTGTCTCGCTCTTCTCTGTGCCGGTGTGACAATATTTGTAGTTTGCCTCTTATGGAAATGGGCTTGTTCTAGAATTGCTTCCCCCACCACCCGTAATTGGTGAGGAGCCCCTCTTATCACCTAGGGCGCTAACTCACTTTTACAGCGTAATATTTCATTGTCTGGATGCACCTTATTCAGCTCCTCGCTGGGGAGCTCCTTGTAAGGCAAGTGAGTGCCAAGGGGCCCTCCCCGAGGCCTTGGGTTCAGGTTTTAAACTCAGGATGCACATTTCAAGTAGGTCAAGTTTTCCCGAAATGAATCGGAAGGAGCAGATAACCTAGTACCGCTAGAGGGTACTCTGGGCTGGAACCTGGACGACCTGTCACTGCCCTCCTAGAGCTGTGGGTGCCGGTCCCCGTGAGCCTCCAGGGCTGACCCTCTGATCCTCCGTTGTGGGAGCTTGGGGCTTTGACCGAGTTCCTTCTAGGTCTGGTCATCTGAGACTGAGCACTCCTTCACAGAGCGCAGAACAAACGGAAATGGGCTTAGTTTACAGCCCGGGGGGATCTGATTGACCTAAAGAACATCTTAAGGGCGAGGACGCTGTGGAGCGTTCTGGATGCTTCTCTCTAATCCGCCTTAAAAGCGGGATCGCCATCCGTGAGCTGCGCACGAGTGCCTTCGGTAGTTGCCGTTGCCCCGTCACAAAAGAGGAGACTGTCTTTTTACTCCCCGGGTGTATACTCGTGAAAGCAAACCTTCTCTTTGCTGTGAGCACAGGAGCCCGTCTTCTGCAGAAGTGTCTGAGGCCACCCCTTCCCGTCACACCCCACCCTCCCGGCTGGCTTCTGTCTGCTTGCTTTCAAGACCTCCAGTCCCACAGAGCAGGCTAAGGCGGACGAAGTATGCGGTTCCCCACGTAGGGGAGAAACCTCCTCGTGACCCCCTCCTTTCCAGAAGGGAGACGTTGTTGCACTTGGGCAGACTCCTGTTGACAAAGTGGGACCTCAGATGGGAAGGCTTCCCCATAAAACGTCCTTCACCTCTTTTTATCCTAACATACTGGGCTCAATGTGCGTGTGTTCTGTTTGCAGAAACTTTTATTACGAATTTGTTTCGATGCGTGTCCTTTTGAGTTTACTTATCGAAGGGTCCTTGTGAGGACCGTGAGCGCTAATTGGCCTGCGGCCGCGCTGCCCGTGTCTCCATTCTGCTCTGCTTCTGGTTCCATATTTGGCTGTGTTTAAAGCTGCCCAGGGAGGAGGGAACGTGGTGAAACCAGGCAGCTACGTGCTTTAGACCGAGAACTTCGTTTTCCGCCAGATTACCCACGTAAGAGAATGAGGCATCTCTTGAATTACCCAGATGATTATCAGATTTTTTTTTTAGAGGGAAAAATTTTTTTAAATTAAATCCAAGTTAGTGAACGTAATGTAGTGTAATTTAACAAGTGCCCTCCGTAATGCCCATCACCCATTTAGCCCATCCCCCCCCACACCCCTCCAGCAACCCTCAGTTTATTCTCTGCATGGAAGAGTCTCTTCTGGTTTGCCCCTCTTTTTATCTTATTTTTCCTTTCCTTCCTCTCTGTCCATGTGTTTTGTTTCTTAAATTCCACATAGTGAAATCATGTGATAATTCTGTAATTTCACTTAGCATAATTCACTCTAGTTCCATCCATGTTTTCGCATGTGGCAAGATTTCGTTCTTTTTGATGGCCGAGTAATCGTCCATTGTGTGTATATACCACCTCTTTATCCATGGTAGCACTACTGTGAACATTGGGGTACAGATATTCTTAACCCCCTTCTGCATGGGTAGTAATAAGACGGTAGCCCGCTAGAGCTCCGCATTAAGCGGACAAGTTCCTCGTTAGCTTGAAGTTTGATTCTGTTAATCTTCTTGTGCACGACTCTTTGCATTTCAACCTGTGTTCCTTCTGTAAGCGTTTTCACCAGGCTGGGGGTATAATTAGACAAACGACTCTCAACCACAGCCTTGGCTTTTCAGGGTACTTGCATCATAATCACAGAGAGGGAAAAAAAGGTACGAATTTACCTCCTTTTTGAAAGTGAAAAGCCAGCCGTATTTTCCCTCTGCATTTTTTAAATGATGAAAATATGAAATATGCTATGGTAGGATACTCAATTCCCATAGACTCCACTACTAATATCAGTAAACAAGGTTCTCCATTGGGGCGCCTGGGTGGCTCAGTCGGTTGAGCGTCCGACTTTGGCTCAGGTCATGATCTCACGGTTCGGGAGTCTGAGCCCCGTGTTGGGCTCTCTGCTGTCAGTGCTGAGCCTGCTTAGGATTCTCTCTCTCCCTCTCTCGAGTCTGCCCCTCCCCTGCTCATTCTCTTTCCAAAAAAAAATGCTATTTCATTTATTTTTGTACTTGTATTTTATATTTAGGATCTTTTAAACCAAGTGGACAGGCCTCGCAACTATTTCCCGATAGCAAAATTGTATTAAAGAATGCATTAGCTTCACTAATATCAAAAAGCAACTTAGATATTCTTAACTGAAAGGCACCCACAGCTGCAGTCCTTTTGTTAATGTGGTGCCTTATTCGTGTGCATTGTCAATGTTTTACGTAGTAAAGGAAAATCAGTAGTATAACTTTCATTTAGTTAATGTCCTACCATAGTTTGAAATATTATCTAAATTAGAGTTTTAGTGTCCAGTGACTCCACAGTGGAGAAGACAGATGGTAGGCCCTCGACCCCTCCCAGGACCTCTGCTCCCACCCCAGCACCACATTCCAATTTTCAAAACTTTTGATTTTTGTCTGTAGCTCCAAGTAACTTAGAACTTTGTGTCAATTTCTGGTGTCGTCTCTTGACAAATTCCTTCTGTGGGAGAGACTTGAGCTGTCCTCAGCCACCGTCCACACACTTCCCATCTTTGCAGCCAGTTCCCATCTTTGCAGTATCTGGTTTGGGATAGACCAGTTTTTCATGGTCTTCAGGGTGATTGTGGAAATGCTATTGATGTCTAAGTCCTGAATGCGGAGTGCCTTTCCTTTCCCTCTGTATTTTGCCTTTCCTGTAGCTCAAAAAAAATTTTAGCTTCAAAAATAGAATCGTGAATCCAACCCCCAAGGCACCCTCATTTGTATAAATTTCCTGCCATCCTATTTAAACTTATTAAGCGTTCTGTCACTTCAGACTTCTTGGAGAAATTCCTTTCAGAGCTTGAGGCCTGCCCTGGTCTGAACTGGTTTCTTGCTGAGCCTGCTGTGGCTTTGAGATCTCCCTTACTATCAGCCTGGGAATTCTCTCTCTCTCGGGGTCGGTCTCTACTCTCTTGGTCTTCACTCACTCTGTCCATCGCGGTCTGCTCTGTCCGGGTCTCTTGTGTCAGATTCTGGGTTTCCTGGACCCCATGTTTTCCCCTTTTCTGATTTACTCTGTTTTCGTGGAGCCTACAGTCTAGTACTTCCCTGAGAGTCTTTGGGGGGATTTTTTTTTTTTCTCTTTTTTTTTTTTTTTTTTTTTTTGAGTTGCAACAATTCACCCATCCAGTTGTCCATTTGGTCTCCACTGGATGTCTTTTAGACATTTCGAAGATAATCCATCCAAATAGACACGGTGATCATGTCCCTCTCGATACAAACACTCCTGCCCTCACTTGTGACCTCAGTACCTGATGAGTTGCTCTAGACTGATCTGGAAGTGATTTTAGATTCTTCCTATCAAATATATGTAAACTTGGGCTCTGTTGACTGCTACCAACCTGGTCCAGGCCACCCGTATGTTTGGCCTAGACTGTTGTAACCGTTGTCTCCTGTCCTGCCTCTTGGAATCTGTTTCCACGCATCAGAAAGTGAGATCCTGAACCTTAAAAGGGATGATGCCTGACCCCAGCTTAAAATTCTTCAGTGGGCTCTTACTGCCCTGGAAACAAAATCTATACTCCTCACCTTAGTCTGTGGGGCCTCTAGTGATCTGACCTCTTCCTGTCTACCCTCATCCTATGTTCTTTCTTCAGTTTAGCTCATTTCTTTAGATGGCAGACTCTTCCTTATTTCAAGGTGTTGCCTATTTGGTTTCCACTGCCTGGATTAAAAAGTCTCTTCCCCTGCTTAAGAACACAAAACCCCAGTAGTCGCTCGCTCCCAGTCCTTCAGAAGTTAGTGTTACCACAGTATTCTCCCCAGTCTCTGTGGTTCTCCATATCAGGTCCTTGTTTTATCCTGTTAAGGTACTTAAGTCCATTTGTGGCTTTATTTTGTATCTTTTCCTGACTAGATGTAAGGGCGGGGTCATGCCTGTCTTACTCTGAATCCCCGTGCCTAACACAGCACCCTGCCTGTTTTCCACACAGAATGCGTGATTGGGGAAAGGTGAATGAATACACATGGTCCTTGTGCAATAAGGTCATCCTCTGAAACAGAGCCATGTTTACTGTTTGCGGATTTCAGTTTGTACTCGGCTCTGTTCCAGATCTGTAGGGCAGTTTACAATACATAAAATATGAAGAGAGCGTCAGTTAAAAAGACCAAAAGAAGACTGGGACTGGAGAAACGGGGTCAGGATTGACGGTAAGAATGTCTACCATACAGACAGACCTGCTATGGGTGGCCCACCTGGCTCCCAGTGCCCCGGCAGCCGATAAGAAACCGCTCCCCGCGTCCATACGGTCAAAACTGAACAATGCCGGGGGGGAGCTACAACTGATCTTGATATGCAGACCAAAGAGATTTCGCCCGAAGGTCATGGTGGAAAGAACGGTGCATAACGCGGTGGAGCCTTCCCTATAATGGACGTGGTCCGTTGCACGGGAATAACTCTCAACCGTGACCTTCAAGTGCAGACTCCCGCTGTCCAACCACGTCCGGTTTCCTTGAGGCCTGTTTCGGGGCCCCTGGGACGTTGCTCGGGCCATACGTGCTGTGTGGTGACGTTCGTTGCTGCTGTGGTTGCTGCTGCCTGCTTCGAGAGAGGATCTATGTGGGTGGGGACAGGGGTGTCCGCTCCGGCTTCAGCTATTTGTAACTTCCTTTCTTTGTCCTAACCAGACATTACCAGCTCTTACTATGGCGTGCCTTCTCTTCCCGACTGGCTCCTGTTAAACATCTTAGCGATCCTGCTTTCCTTCCAGACTTTTCTTTTTCCATGCATCCCATCTGTAGGTCTGGTATATACTTCCTCCAGGAGTGTCTCGTGGCTTAAACAGGTCTAGTCTCCAAGACAACACCGTGAGGATGTCGTGAATCTTCATACTTGAAAATGGCCATCTTGGGGTGCCTGGGTGGCGCAGTCGGTTAAGCGTCCGACTTCAGCCAGGTCACGATCTCGCGGTCCGGGAGTTCGAGCCCCGCGTCAGGCTCTGGGCTGATGGCTCAGAGCCTGGAGCCTGTTTCCGATTCTGTGTCTCCCTCTCTCTCTGCCCCTCCCCCGTTCATGCTCTGTCTCTCTCTGTCCCAGAAATAAATAAACGTTGAAAAAAAAAATTAAAAAAAAAAAATGGCCATCTGGAAAGCAAGGAGTCTGTCTCACTCCTGCACATGCCTGTACGACATAGGCAGTCAGAGGGTATTCCTGAATGGGTAAAAGGATGGGGGGATGGGTGAATACATTCCTTCCCAAAGGCCTTCTCTAGCCACGGTTACCTTACCCCCACTCTGGATACACCGGCTGGCTTTTCATGTTCTGGATGGTGTGTGGGGCTTTCCAGGGCTAACCTGTGTGCGCCGTCACTAAGATTCTAAGGAGAAGGGATATAAACGAGGATGTTATTTTCCTTAGCTTTGTAGAAGAGTAAATGAAGTCTCTGAATGTGGGAGCTGTCCACTTAAGTGAGGCTGCCCGGAGCAAAACTGTGCTCTGAGGAGTGGACGATCTCATACTTTTGCTTAGTTTTCTCCGAAGATCGCTCAAAGTGAAACCAGCCACTGAACATTCCAGTCCCTACTATGAAAAGTAAGCCGAGTCCATAGATCTTATCGCATCGTGGGTAGGCTACAGACCTCTCCCTCGGGATCAGCTCTAATACCGAAATGCAGTATAACGCGCCAGATGACCGAACGCCGTTTGCTGCACGGGCTGCCGCTGTTTGTAATGAAGCTTTGCTTACCGGGACCGGGAAGTGTCCATAGCCACAAAAGCTGGTGCCACTTGGTCTGGTCAGCTGACTGGTTCTGGGTTCTTTCCTTCAACGTTCTTCTAATCCAAGTTGCGACTTAACATTGGGGGTCGTGTTCACGATTTCCGTTTTGTGCTTGACGAGAAGTCACGGATGAAGAAGATCGGAATGTGTACAAGGGCGTGCAAGTGACAGTCTTGGTGGAGATGGTATGTGAAAGGCCTTGTGAGCTAAAACCTGGATATGATTAAATGCTTGGATTTGCGCAGGGATGTTGAGGTTTTAGAGCCATAAGCTGTTGTTATTTATTAAATTCTTGCAGAAAATAAACTGTTGTTGTAAACCTGAACCTTTGGAGATCCTAACCCCCTTTTCCCAGCGGAACAGTTTTTCCCGTTCATAACACAATTGTTGATTATACAAGATTTCTTAAGAATGCGAATATTGTGTAACAGAAGAGATTGTGTTGAATTTTCTGGACGTTGCCAAATACGCTCTTCACATTAATTTTGGCTGTATCCAGAAATATTGACTTCGCTTTTAATAATCATAAGATGCATTGCACACCTCCCGTGTCCCAGGCCTTAGGCTCTATACGTGATTTTCTTGAACCCTTTCGGCAACCTTATGGCAATTTTTATTCACAAATGAGATGAATTAAGGCTTAGGACTGTCAAGCAACTTAATGTCCTTGAGCTTGTGACAGACCCATGGTGGAGCAGGCTTTCCAGTTGTGATTATTCTTATTTCTTTCCACAGAATTTTGTTCCGTCCTCTTTTGCAGCATAACTAACCACCTTACATCTTGGTGACCCAAAGCCAGGATTTTCTTGCTTCTGGTTCTCTGGGTTTGCATTTGGGGCAGGGCTCATCAGGGATGGTGTTGGCTGGAGGAAGCAAGGTGGCCTCTGTCATGTGTTGGGGGCCTTGGTGCTGGCTGCCAGCCGGAAGGCCTCCATTCTCTAAGTGACCTCCCTACCTGTTCCTTTAGTCAGTAGTCTGGGCAGGGCCTCTCTTCATGGTGGTCTGAGCGTTCGAGGAGCACAGAGATGGAAACTGAGATGGAAGCTTTTAAGGTCTAAATTACTCAAGACTGGAACCAGTGTAGGTCACTTTGCTGTATACTGATTGTGTGTGTGTGTGTATTTTTTTAATTTTTAGAGCATGAGAACACGAGTGGGGGAAAGAGGGGCAGAGAGAGAGAGAGAGAGAGTGTGTGTGTGTGTGTGTGTGTGTGTGTGTGTAAAGCATGTTCCATGCTCAGCACAGAGCCCCGTCCTACAACCCTGGAATCCTGACTTGAGCGGAAATCAAGAGTAGGACTCAACCGACTGAGCCAACCAGGCACCCGTTGTGTATTTTTAAAATTTTTTTTCTAATTGCAGTGCAGTTAACCTGAAGCGTTATTAGTTTCAGGTGTACAATATAGTGATTCAGCAGTTCTGTACATTACTCCATGCTCATCAAGATAAGTGTACTCTTAATCTCCACCTATTCTACGCATCCCCCCCATCTCCCCTCTGCTAACCATCTGTCCTTCTAGTTTGAGCCTCTTTGTTTTGTCTCCTTTTCCCCCCTGCTTGGTTCACTTGTTAAATTCCACGTATGAGTAAGATCATACAGTGTTTGTGTTTCTCTGACTTATTTTGCTTAGCTTATACTCTCTAGATTCACTGACGTTGCAAATGGCGAGATTTCATTCTTTTTTGTGGCTGAGTAATAGTCCGCACACACCACATCTTCACTTCTTCATCTACGGATGGACACTCCGGCTGTTTCCGTGATTTAGTTGTAGCAAGTAGCATTGCAATAAACATAAGGGTGCATGCATCTTTTCAAATTAGTGTTGTATCCTGTAGGTAAATACCTTATGTGCCATTCCGGGATCATAGGGTAGTTCTGTTTCTAATTTTTTGAGGAACCTTCCAACGGTCTTCCACAGTGCCTACACCAGTTTGCGTTTCCACCTGTCATGTGTGAAAGTTCCTTTTTCTCCACATCTTCAATACTTGAGTTTCTGATCTTTGCCATTCTGACAGGTGTGAGGTGATCTCTCACTGTGGTTTTGATCTCATTTCCTGATGATTGATGGTGAGCAACTTCTCACGTGTCTGCTGGCCATCTGTAGGTCTTTGGAGAAACGTCTGTCTTCCCAATTTTCATGGATTATTTTTTTTGTGGTGTTACAGAAGTTCTTCATGTATTGTGGGTACTAACCCCCTGTTGGATGGGTCATTTGCAAACATCTTCTCCCATCGTCTTTTAGTTGTGTCGTTTCCTTTGTTGTGCAGAAGCTTTTTATTTTGATGTAGTCCCAATAGTTTATTTTTGCTTTTGTTCGCCTTGGGAGACCTACCAGAGAGTTGTCATGGCTGCTTTCAGAGAAATTACTGCCTGTGCTCTCTTCTCAGACTTTTATGGCTTTCAGTCTCACATTTGTCTTTAATCCGTTTTGAATTTATTTTTGCACGTGGTGGAAGAAAGTGGTCCAGGGGCACCTGGCTGGCTCAGTTGGTTAAGTATCTGACTCTTGATTTCTACTCACGTCACGATCAGTCAGTTCATGAGATTGAGCCCCACGTCGGGCTCTGTGCTGACAGTGTGGAGCCTATTTGGGATTCTCTCTCTTTAACCCTTTTCTGTTCATGCTCTTTCAAAAAGAAAAAAGTCCAGTTTCATTCTTTTACACGTAGTCCAGTTTTCCCTACACCATTTGCCAAAGAGACCGTCTTTTTGTCCCTATTGTATATTCTTCCTCCTTTGTTGAAGATTAAATGACCATGTTGCAAATTTACATTGCAGTGCTCTATTCTCCATTGATGTCTATTTTTGTGCCAGTACATACTATTTGGATTCGTACAGGTTTGTGATCCAGCTTGAAATCTGGAATTGTTACCTCCGGTTTTTTCTTTTTCAAGATTACTTTGGCTATTCAGGGTCTTTTGTGGTTTCCTACAAATTTTAGGATTGTTCTAGTTCTGTGAAAAATGTTGTGGGTACTTTGGTGGGGATTGGGTTGACTCTGAAGATTGCTTTGGGTAATGTGGACACCTTAACAATGTTTCTAGTGCTTGAGCATGGATGGTCTTTCCATTTGTCTTCGATTGCTTCAATGTTGTATAGTTTTCAGAGTACAGGCTCTCGCCTCCTTGGTTAAGTTTATGTTAGGTATTTTTGGTGCAGTTGTAAATGGGATTGTTTTCCTAATTTCTCTTTCTGCTGCTTCATTATTAGTGTAAAGAAATGCAGATTTCTGTACATTGACTTTTGTATTCTGCACTCTTACTGAATTCGTTTATCAGTTCTAGTTTGTGGAATCTTGAGGGTTTTCTACTTACAGTATCCTGTCCTCTGCAAATCGTGAAAGCTCCTTACCAGTTTGGATGCCTTTTATTCTTTTTTCTTGTCTGATTGCTTTGGCTAAGAATTTGGGTACTATGCTGAATAAAGGTGGTGAAAGTGGAATGCTTGTCTTATTCCTGACCTTAAGAAACAGCTGTTTTTCTACATAGAGTAGGATGTTAGCTGTGGGTTTTTCACATATGACCTTTATTATGTTGCAGTATGTTTCCCCCAGACCTCCTTTTTTGTTTGGCTTTTATCATGAACGGATGTTATACTTCACAAATGCTTTTCCTGCATCTGTTGAAATGATCATAAGGGTTTCATTTAATGTGATGTATCCCATTGATTTTGTGAATATTAAACCACCCTTGCATTCCAGGAATAAATCCACTTGATCATGGGGAATGATATTTTAAATGTATTGTTGGATTTGGTTTGCTAACCTTCTGTTGAGGATTTCTACATCTATATTCATCAGGTTTGTTTTTGTTTTGGGTAGTGTTTTTATCGGGTTTGGTATCAGGGTAATGCTGGCCTCATAGAATGAATTTGGAAGTTTGCTTTCTTCTTGTATTGTTTTGGAATCCTTTGAGAATAAATAGGTATTAACTCCTCAAAAGTTTGGTAGAATTTACCTGTGAAGCCATCTGGGCCTGGACTTTTGTTTTTGGGAGTTTGATCACTGATTGAATTTCATTGCTGGGAATTGGTCATTCAGATTTTCTATTTCTTCCTGATTCAGTTTTGGGAGGTTGTAGATTTCTAGGATTTTATCCATTTCTTCCAGGTTCTTCATTTTGTTGGTATATAATTTTTCATAACCTCTTACAATCTTTTGTATTTCTATGGTGTCGGTTACCTCTCATTTCTGAGTTTGAGGGTTTGTTGTCTGGGTTTGAGTCTGGCTTAAAGGTTTATCAATTTTATTGGTCTTCTCAAAGAACCAGCTTCTGGTTTCATTGACCTATTGTTTAGTTTCTCTGTCATTTATTTCTGCTCTTATACTGGCTTTGGGTTCTATTTTTCTAGCTTCTTTAGGGGTGTGTAAGGTTAGGTTGAGATTTTTCTTCTTGAGGTAGGCCTGCATTGATGTAAACTTCCCTCTTAGAACAGCTTTTCCTGCATTCCGAAGACTCTGGACCATTACATTTTCATTTTCTTTTGTCATTTTTTCATTGTTTTGATTTGTTGACCCACTCATTTAGTAGCATGTTATTTGACCTTCATGTATTTATGCTCTTTCCAGATACTTTCGGTGGTTGATTTTTCTAGTTACATAGCATTGTAGTTGGAAAAGATGCACGGTAGGACCTCAGTCTTTAATTTGTTAGACTTGTTGGGGCTAATATGTGATCTATTCTGGAGAATGTCCTGTGTGCACTTGAGAAGAATGTATAGGTGTGTGCTGTTTTTATGGATGGTATGTTCTGAATATATCTGTTAAATCTCTCTTGTCCAACGTGTCATTCAAAGCCAATGATTCCTTGTGGATTTTCTGTTTGGATGATCTGTCCATTGATGTAACCGGGGTTTTAAAGTCCCCTGCTCTTACCGTTTTATTAGTTCCTTTATATTATTTAAAACATTTTTTTAATGTTTTATTTATTTTTGAGATCGAGAGAGAGCATGAGCAGGGGAAGGGGCAGAGAGAGAGAGGGAGACACAGAATCCGAAGCAGGCTCCAGGCCCTGAGCTGTCAGCACAGAGCCTGACACAGGGCTCGAACTCCTGGACCCGTGAGATCATGACCTGAGCTGAAGTCCTTTGTATTATTTTTTCTGTATTTGGGTGATCCCGTGTTGGGTGCATAAATATAACTGTTAAGTAATCTTGTTGGATTGTCCTTTTTATTATAGTGTCTTTTGTTAAGGTTTCTTTGTTTTGTGTTGGAGAGTGTGAGTGGGGGAGGGGCAGAGGCAGAGAATCTTAAGTGGGTTCCAGGCCCAGCTCGGAGCCCAACATGGGGTTGCTCTCACGACTGTGAGATGAGATGACCTGAGCTGAAACCAAGAGTTGGATGCTTAACTGACCGAGCCACACGGGTGCCCTTTTTCAGAGTCGCTTTAAAGTCTTCTTTTGTGTGATGCAAATGCTACCCCAGCTTTCTTTTCACCTCTGTTTGCATGAGAAACTTTGTTCGTCCCTTCACTTTCGGTCTGCATGTGTCTCTAGGTCTGAAATAAGTCTCTGGTAGGCAGCACAGAGTCTTGTTTTTTTTTTTTACCCATTCTGCCATCCTGTGTCTTCACGGGGGTGTTTAGTCCATTTACATTCCAAATAATTGATATGTATGTACCTACTGCCATTTGTTACTTATGGTTTTTTTTTTTTTTTTGTAGTTTGCTTGTTCTTTCGTAAGCTGGCTTTCTTTAGGGATACTTAGATTCCTTTATTATTGCTTATCTATTCCTATCTTTCAACTTGTGGTTACCATTATGTTCGTATATAACCTCTTGTGCACCTAGCCATCTATATTAAGTTGAGGGTCACTTTGAACTCCTTCTTTACTCTCTCCCACCACCCCCATGTTTTAGGAATATGGTGTCCAATTTGACCTCCTTTTCTGAGGCTCTTGACTGATTTTTGCACTTATTTTACTGCTCTTAGGCTTCCTCTTTTCTTCGGCTTATGCTCTTTCCTTCCCCTCAGAATCCCCTTGAACATTTCTTGTAGGGCTGGTTTAGTGGTCGTGAACTGTTGTTTGAGAAACGCTTGCTCCTTCTGTCCTGAATGATCGCTTTGGTGGAGTATTCTCGGCTACAGATTTTTTTTTTTCCTGTTTCGCCCTTTGAATCTATCCTGCCACTCCCTTCTGGCCTGCAGACTTTGCTGAAAAATCCACTGACAGCCTTCTGGGGTTTCCCTTCTACGTAACGGTTTTCTTTTTGCTGCTTTCGCCATTCTCTCTTTATCCCTGCTTTCTGCCATTTTAATTCCCATGTATCCCAGCGTGGACCTCCCTGGGTTGATTTGTTTTGAGGGCTCTCTGTGCCTCCTGGATCTGGATTTGTTTCCTTCCTCGGATTCGAGAAAATTTTCAGCTTGTTTCTTCAAATATGCTGCCTCCCTCTCTTGTCCTCCTGCGATCCCTATTATTGAATGTGGTTTTGCTTGATGGTGCTACTGAGTTCACGATTTTCATTTTTTTTTTTTTCTTTCCTGGTCAACCTGATTGCTTTCTATTGCTCTTCTAGGTCACAGATTTATTCTTCCTCTAGTGTGCTGTTTATTCCATCTACTGTAATTCATCCACTGTGGTGTTCATCTCTGATTTTTTTTTCTCTTTAAGGGTCTTACTGAGGTCTTCTTTTCTCAAATCCAGTGAGTATCTTCACGATCACTTTTTTTAAAGTTTATTTTTGAGAGAGAAAGCTTGTGCAGAGGAGGGGCAGAGAGAGGGGAGATAGAGAATCTCAAGCAGGGGTGTGGTGGGGGGGGAGGGGTGCTCAATGTCGCGGGTGGGGGGAGAGGGCTTGAATTCACGACCTGTGAGGTCATGACCTGAGCTCAAATCGAGAGTTGGATGCTTAGCTGACTGAGCCACCCAGGTACCCGATGATCATTACTTTAAACTCTTTTATCAGGCATCTGATCCACATTTGCTTCGGTTTCTTGCGATTTTGTCCTGTTCTTTCATTTGGGAGGTATTCCTCGGTCTCCTCATTTTGTCTGTTTGGCAAGGCTTGGTCCCTGTATCGTTCGCAGGCCAGTCTGGCGCTGTCTTCGGCTTGAGCCGAGTCAGACCCGGCATTCCCTAGAGATGTAGTAGCGCCAGACCGCAAGGTGTTTTCCCTGTGTTGTATCCGGGAAGCTTTGTTTGGTGGGCAGGGCTTGCGATCACACCAGCTGCCTGTCCACAGCCCTCTGCTGGGGCCACAGTCTGAATGGTGTGTGCGGTTATCTTTCCCGCCCCCCACGGCAGGAGTCACTTTGGAGTGGTGCTGGCTCCTGTTGGGGCTGCTTGCACACGGCTGGGTGTGTGTGGCGTCGCTTGTTGGGTGGGTTTTGGCTAAGAGCACGTTGCAGGGGTTTTTACCCCGAGTGTACTAAAGTGAAGTGTAGTGAGTGTTGGGACTGTGCCGGTTCCCGCACTGGGGGTGTGTGTGTGCTGGGGAGTGGGAGAGGGAAATGGCACCTGCCAGTTCCTTTGGTCCTGGCAGTCTCTCCCGATAGTCTCTGTCCCCCTGGGGTAAACTGCTCCCCCTCCTATGTGCCCCAGGTGTTTTTCAAGCTGCTGCTTCGGGGCGTCTGGGTTGGCTGGGTTGGTCAAGCGAACGACTGCGGCTCCGGTCATCTCGCAGTCTGTGAGTTCGAGTCCCGCGTCGGGCTCTGTGCTGACAGCTCGGAGCCCGGAGCCTGCTTCGGATTCTGTGTCTCCCCCTCTCTCTGCCCCTCCCCTGCTCATGCTCTGTGTCTTTCCATCTCTCAATAGTAAATAAACAGTAAAAAAAAAGTTAAAAAATAAAAAACCCCAAATTCCTATGCTGTCTCTGCCCAGGCTGTTTGTTCTGTCTCTTTAAGGATGAGGACTCCATTTCCTCTTGCCCTCCTGGCTCTCCCAGAGTCGAGCCTGCTGATTTTTAAAATTGCAAGTTGTAAGGCCTGGTTGTAAGAGCTCAAGAAATTGGACTCCTCTGTTTTTCAAAGCCACGTGTGGGGTTCGTCTTCCCTGTGCGGGCCTCCCCAGTGTGAGCATCTGTTTCTCTCCCTTCTTTGCACCTGTGGGTCTGTTTAGCTCCCAGCTCTTTTCCCTTCCTACCCTCTTCGATGTGGCCTCTACCCTGCATTCAGCCGTGGGGTTCGTTCTGCCAGCCCTCCGGTGGTTTTCTGGGTTATTTACACTGTTCTGTTACCTTGTTGTATCTGGGACGAGGTGGGCTTACATATTCGGCCATCTTCCCTAGACGTCTCTGTGTGCTGTTGACCGAACCAAGTGACAGGGCCAGCCCAGATTCTAGGGAGGTGGCCTGTGCAGATGGATGGGAGGGTTGTTGGGGGTGGTTCTTGCAGAGAAGCTTTGCTGTAGGTTCCTAACCACCAGCCCATGGACCAGAGTCCTCCTTTGCTTGATGTCTTTTTTTCTGTTGACTTAGAGTCTCATGTGGCTACTTGGACTTTCCGAACAGCTGCTCCAACCATTTCTTTGCTCCATTTTCTTTTCTCTATTGCCGCACACGATAGCCGTTTGGAGCTCTTGGCCTCAAGTTCTAGTTTGATTATGGCTGCATTCATGCACTTGCTCGTCTGTGTGAATCAAGACTGTCCCATGTCCACAGCTAAAGACCTTCCTGCTTGCTTTTCTCATTCCTTTGAATGCCGTGCACATGTCACTCCTCTGGCTTGATTTATCGTGTTCTCTCCAAACTTAGCATCCTGCCAGCCTTCTCCTTATGGCCAGTGGAGCCAACACTTTCCTGGCTCCATAAACCTGTCTTGGAGTGAGTATTGATCCCTCTCGTACCTCTCCGCCATGCGCCTCTAATCCACCAGATAAGAACAGCCTTGACAGGCGCGTCTTCCGTCACCACTCATGGTCAGGCTTCTGTCACCTCATCTGTCACAGAACACAGCGTTCCGGCGATCCTCCTCCCTCCTCCTCTCCCCCTGCTCCACTGTTCTTCCCGCAGCTGCTGCTCTTGGGAAAATGCTATTGATGAGGCTACATCCTGTCCCCTCCTTCCCACCAGTTACTTACTGCTGGACACTTGAACGGCTTTCTGTTGTTCTGGACCTTTCAGCTGCTATTGTCTTCCCTCTCCCCCCAAACTCAGTAAATACTTAGGTGAGAATTTTCCCCTGTTGTAATCATTAAAGCCCATTCAGCTGCTTTCTGTGGAACTCTGCTCAAGGCCAAATTGTGGCGTAGCTTTGAACGTCTCGGGTTTAGGTTTTATTTTGAAGAGTTTCCGAGATCCTCTTTGTACCATGGAGTTGACAGGATCGAAGATTCGGGGGTGGGGGGCGTGGTGCAGAGGGTGCATGGTAGCAATAGAATGTTTTGCTAAGGAAGAGACCGGTCTTCTCGGAGATAGTGGCATTCTGGAAACGGATACTTAGCTGGAGTTGTAGAAGAACGGGGGTCGTGTGGTTGTGTAGGATGCGAGCCGTCCACGCCTGTGTGTGTGTGTGTGTGTGTGTGTGTGTGTGTGTGTGTGAGAGAGAGAGAGAGAGAGAGAGAGAGAGAGTGAGTCCAGGCAAGCCTTAATTATAAAGGAGGTGGATAACCTCTCCGTCTTCATACGTCTTCCCTTAGGATCATTCTTTCCATTCTAAGCTCATGTTTCCTCATCTCAGGCCTATCTGTATTTCACTTTCTGGCGCTTTTACCCCCCTTGAGGAAGAAAGAATCCGTTAACACTTATGTTGATTGAAAATGGCAAGGGACTGAATGTGCCACCCTCCCCCTGCCATTCATATGTTGTACGGAACCTTCAATGTGATAGTATTAGGAGGTGAAGTCATGGGGGAGGCGATTAGGTCATGAGAGTAGAACCCTCGTGTATGGGATTCAGGCCCTTGTTTAAAAACAAAAAAAAAACTTTCTGCCATGTGATGACCCAGCGAGAAGACGGCTGTCTGTGAACCAGGAAGCAGGCTCTCCTCAGACATGGAGTCTGCTGGCACACTGACCTTGGACTTCCTAGTCTCCAGAACCCCGACAAATGAGTGTGTGTGGCTTCAGCCACCCAGTCTCTGGTATTCTGGCCTAGCCGTCTGGACCAAGCAGTCATTCCTATGAAAGTGGCCGTTTCTTTAGTTGCGAGATTTAAAAAAAAAAAAAAAAAATTAACCGGAATACGGTCCCCAAAATGTGTAATGCTTGTGGGTCTTGCCTTAAAAACTGGGGGAACCCTCCCCCCAACACACAGGCCGTGCCTCTTCTCTCTGTCCTGTTTTCTTGCTACCTGGAGCACAGTCGTGGTGTGGGAGTGAAAATAGAAACCCCTGAAAAGCAGGAAGCTGTAGCCCAGTATCCTACCAGCCTGTGCTGCTTACGGACACCATAGAGGGAGAAATCGATCTTCGAGTCATGGTTAGTGGACTTTGTAGCTGCCGAATAGATCGAGTTAATGTCACGTCAAGACTCCTACGTGTTGGGTGCCTGTTCCGCGCTCTGCTGGGTGTCTTTTACACGACGGCCTCATGAGGCAGCCGGTTCTCACGTCTTTGACCCAGGCGGACAGGCTGAACGTGGTTGATAAACTTGCCTGAGATCCCACAGCCGCGAGGTGGCCCTGCCTCTGGGCTTCCGTCCAGGTCAGCCTGACCCCGGGCTCAGGAGCTTCTCGTCGTACCAGCCTGACAACCCACGTCTGTGCAGAAGTTTGTGGACGGACAGGAGGAGCCCAAAGTGCTAACCGGGCGGGTCACTTCTGGCCCTTCGTGGAATCTGCGGGAGAGGTCACCAGGTCCCCTTGTGTGGCCTTGCTCCTGCCTCGGCCTGGAGGTCTGTGAGCCTCTGCTAGAGACCTGGCTTCGAAGGCAGCTTGCTCCTAGCAGCGGGGACGTGCCCTGGCTGCCACCGCTGTGCACGGGCCCTGAGGGGCGATCGTCCCCCACCTCCCCTCCCGGACCCTGTCCTCCGAGCCACAGGACACACCCCTTGTTACTGTGTCCTTCAGTGCTTAGGGTCCTGCCTCTGCCTCCTGTAGATTTTCAGGGGTCGAGGCTTGAAGGCAGCTGTTGGTCAGAAACCCCACTTCTCGGGGGAACCTGCGATGGTTAACAGAGGTCGGGTGCACCGGCCACAGGCATCCCGTCTAGATGGGACCTTGTTACTCAGGAGTACGGTCCAAGGTCTCGGTCTTCAGTGTTGGCGACCATTGTGTGGATGATACTCTGCTGGAGAACAGTGACAGCTGGAATAAGATCAACGCAGCTGGGAAACGGGGCTGCTGGCTCCTTCATATGTCACATCCTTGCACTGGTTTCCCCAAACGCTGTGCACGTCTTTGTGGCTAGCTGTGAAACAAGATGTGCCTTCGGGAGGAATACACGGGACCATTCCTAATCTGTCGGTGGTGAGCTTGCCTGATGGAGGAGGACAAGGTGACTTGTCACTTTATAGATGTGCTTTGTAGCTTGGTTGTCACCTTCAGGATAATAGTAAACCCTCTCCAATGGGTAGGACGCGGCAGCTTCCGCGGGCCCTGGGTACTTTGCGTGATCACGGTTCCTGGCTCAGGCCACTGGGCTGGGTCTTCAAGCAGAAGGCCATTTTCTCCCAGCTTGCACAGAAAGAGGGAACTTTCCCAGGAGGCCGTGAAAACATGAGTGCTTGTGCTCTCTAAAGAGGTGAGCCTTGCAGGCTAGTTTGTATCGTTTGCTCCCTGTTCCCTTGGCATCACCCCCAGGTTTTCACCACTGCCTTCTGCACGTTGTAGCCTTCACATGTTGGTGAACTTGATGGATTGACTTCAGCCCCCCCACGGTGTTCTTACTCAGAGCTGTGTTCCTCAGCCGACAGTAATAGCCATAAAGCGGATGTTCACTAGACCCATTCGTCCTGTCTCCTGGTGAGCAGTACGCTTTTCAGTGGGAAACACTTAAGCGGCAAGAGCTTGGCCCGAAGGATATACATGAACTCAGACCTCTAAACGTGACTGCCCTTGAGTGTAATGCTCCCTGCCGTCTAGAGGTTTCCTTTTATTTTGCCTTCAGAAGAAAATCAGATTTTCTTGTTGTCTACCCATCGGGAAGTGATACATCCAGATATTTCTATGAGCTTGAGTTGTTTGCAGTTGGATGTGTAAGATGAGCATAGCCAGATAAATGGTTAAAATGATGTGCTATATTCCTACTTCTTGAAGAATTTTCATATGAGGTTGCTTCACCGGTAAGCCTAATAATGATTATTTGACACTTGGGATAAAAAAAATGTCCTGTGGGTTCCTTCTGTGATTACAAGCCACCTAGTCTGGTGTTTTGGTTGCCATTCACCGTTAGGAGCCTTTCGTGCTAATAAACTGAGAAGTCCACACGTGTTCTGTGCCGTAACCAGTAAAATCAGGTTTAAAGTGCTGAGATTGGGAGGATCCTCTGTCTCTTGAAGATCGTTATTGGTTACAAAGTAGGGATTTTTGCCTGGGTCCTTATGAGTGAGCTTCCGTGTGGGAAGGCGCACCCTTGTTGACGGGGCAAATGGTTGCATGCACACGGAGGGGAGAATGTCGGCTAATACATACAACCACATCGGCTTTGTAGGATTTCTCCCATCAAATCGTGAGAAAACTGCAGTGGAATCTATTTGAAGTCCTGGCTAACTTTAGCTACTGGACTTATGTAAGTAAATGTAATCCCGAAGAGAGGAAGCCAGTGGGAGGGTATTTAAAAAATCGGACTCTACTCTTGTTTCTTACCAGTCGTTTTCGCTTTGTTTCTGCCTCAGCTCACCTCTTTGGTACTGTTTCAGATTGCTGGTGGGTAGCTCTTAATTGGGAAGGTGTACTTAATCGGGGCGACGTAGTTTAAAGGCCAGGGGTGGAGGTGGGTAGAGGATTTCTGTTGAAGCCCCATTTGGAGTGTGCCCATCCTTTCTAGAGTTGTGTGTTTCTTGGGCATGTCTTAGAGGAGGAGAGTTAATGCTCTGGTTTGTGGTGTTGTTTTTTTCTTTTTTTCTTTCAGAGACAAACGCGAGTGTGGGAGAGGGGGACACAGAATTCGAATCAGGGTCCAGGCTCCATATTGTCAGCACAGAGCCTGACTTGGGGCTCGAACTCATAAACTGAGATCATAACCTGAGCTGAAGTCAGATGCTTAACCGACAGAGCCACCCAGGCGCCCCAGTGCTCTGGGTTCTAATGGGGGGGGGGTCTCTCCTTTGAGTCTGCAGCCCCATCACCAACCAGAGCTATCTCCTCTGTTTATCCTCACCCGCCAGATGCACATGGATGGTTTTCTTTCTCCAAACCTCTGGTGGCACAGTGGCCCTTCTCTGGGGGAGGCCTGAAGGCTCAACACACACAGTGCGTGCAAAAACAGAGCTCCTTTTCCCAGCCTAGGGTTCTAGACTTGGCTTACGGTTTTCAGCACCAACCTCCTGGTGTCCCAGACCGCGGTCACGGGAGTTACCCGTTTTTCTCTGCCTTTCAAAAATCCTCTAGGCTCACTCAGTTGATACCAAAGCCTCCATCTCACGAGTGTCTCACAAGCGATCTCTGTCCATTTCCAGTGTTCCTGAGCTCATCGTCTCTTGCTTTAAATATGGTCTGCTGGCCTCAGCCTCTGAATGGTCTTCCTCCTGATTTTCTCCCGTGCTGCCGCGTCCCCTTGTTGAGGCCACCAGTCTGAAGTCCCCCAGCTCTGCTTGGCTTTGCCTGGAGACTGCCTCTTAGCTTGCCCAATCCAGAGGTGCCAGCCTATAACCCTGTCTCCTCCGCCCTCCCCCTTCTCGAGTCCCAGCCTCACTGAGCCCTGCCACAGCAGCGAAGATGGGTCATCCAAATCGGGACACTCGAGAACGACAAAGGTTATTAATAATTATCCCGATATCCTAGGCAAGCATGGAGACTTTTCCCGGCAAATCAGGACATCCGTTCACTCGATGTTGCCTCTTCCCTTGGGATCCCCCTTCCCACTCAGCCAGCAGATTCCCCCTGTCCTTCAAACTCGGCTCAGATATTACCTGCTCGGTACATCCCTCTGTAACCAGAGAAGAACGCTAGTTTTGTCTTTCGGGCTTGGCGTTGCTTTTTCATGCTGTTCTTAAGTAAAGCATGTGTATGCTGTGTCCCACAGAGCGTGTCTCCCCAGTCCCGGTGACGGTGGGCTCCGTGACCAACGGGAAGAATGCGGTTTCTCCTCCTCTGTGGCCCTAGCATCGTGCCTGGTGCCTGGCACTTGGGCAATAGTAAATCTCTGTTGAGTTTAAAAACATTTTTTTAAAAAATGAAGTACGTTGAACTTGGGAGCCAGGTTTCCTTCTGTTGCATACCTTGAGTATCACGTGACCTGATGAATTATACCCAAGCTTGCCTCTAGGCTTTTACGTTTGTCCTGCCTTCTAGCCTCCAACCTGGGCTTTGGTACTTATTGTCCTGGTCTTCCTGAACCTACTGTGGTATTATGGTCTCCCTTTTACATATCTCCTTATCTTCTACATCACGCAGTTCTCACACTTCGTAAATTCTGTATCTCGGGCGACTGTTCTGTTAGTTCATTCCCCGCCTCCTCCCCAACTAGACTTTTAGAGAAATGCCGTCTGTCTGTCCATCCTGGCCACCTTCCTAGCACAGTGGCTGGCATTTAGGAGGCAGTCAACATTTAGGGAGTGGGGATAGGGCTAGTTCTCGTTATTTGTGGATGATGTATTGGCAGATTTACCGGCTTGCTAACATTTATTTGCAACTCTCCCAAATCCATGCTCGTGGGGGCTTCAGTGGTCATTCAGAGACACGTGCAAAGTAGTGAGAACTTTGTCTTGATGTGCACATTCCCAGCTGAGGGTGAACAAGGTGACAGTCTGGTGCCTTTTGACACTCCTCCCGTAAACAGGTATCCTTTTTTTGTGGTCTTAGTGCCAGGTTTTCCATATTTGTGTGTGTGTTTTGTTGGTGACTCCACTGTTTGAAATGGACCCCAAGGATAGTGCCGCAGTGCTGTCTTGTTTCATGGCCCAGGAGGCTGTGGTGTGCCTTACAGAGAAGACCTAGGCCTTAGGGAAGCCTTGTTCAGGCATGAGTTAGTGCGTGCTGTTGGTTGTGGCTCCATTGTTCATGAGTCAACAATATTAAATAAGATGCCTTTAAGCAGGAACATAAAACCAGATTATGTAGCCATCAGTTGACAAAAATGTGGCCAGAGTCTTGCAGGAACCTAATGCTGTATTTCCCCCAGTAGCAGTTTATTTGCAAATTTAGTGTTCGTGGCAACCTTCCAGACCATAACTACGGTAAATAATGAACACTGGGAGCCCCATTTTTCAGGGAAGTTACAGCTCTGAGAATTTCAGCGTCTTGCATCGAAGCAAATCGCTAGTGAGTACAAGACCTGAAGCTTTCACTCATCCAACAAATATCTACTGAGTCAGGCGCTGTGTACGTTTGACCCTCGAGATCCTTCACCCCAAAGCAAATGGATGTGAACAAAGTTGCCTGACTTTTTCAGTAAATTATTGTAAACAAACAAAAAAAACCTCAGTCACACAAATCACCAAACTCCTTTGAGCTAGACCAAAAATATTTACTCTATGTTTTTGGTCTCCAATCTGCAGGTCCATAGAGACGCCCGTTAGATGGCTGAGTTGTTTTTTCAAGTTGCAACATGTTCTAGCTGAATTCCACGATGGGAGAGTATGTTAGCAGTATATTGTCCGAACATCTCCGGGGAAAATGGCTTTGGTGAAGGGGGGGGAAATTCACATTAAAAAACAAATACCCCATTTCATGATCAAGTCATCAAGGGAGGAAATAGTTTACAAAGATGTATTTATTTCTACATTTTCCCTTAGTCTGCCAGGTATGGAGATGTCTCAGCAAAAGGCGTTTGTCAATCCGTGGTTAGCCTCTTGGCCACGGGATTGTGAAGTTAGTCTGATGAGAGACCAGCTCCAGCTGATGATGTCCCAGAGTCCAATTTTCTAGGCTTTTCAGGAGGGTTTTTTTGGATTACTACTTTTTTTAGGTTGAGCGCTCTTATTCTTAGAGGCAGGAAATGGGGGACAGAGTCTTTAAGAGGACAGTACTGTGGTCTCTACCCTCTGCAGAGACATCCCCAGAATATTGCAGGGGCAATACTCTGAAGAGTAACTTCACTATTCGGGAATTGGAGCGCGGTCACTGAGAATGTTAAACTTCTATTTTCCTTAGGGAAAAGAAAAAGACTAAAATGTGAAGATTCAGGCTCTGCAAGCAGTCTGTCTAAAGGGCACTTTTTTCTCCCTCCTGTGTTGGACTGAATGATCATTTGCTCACCTACTTAGGTTTCTACTTCTGGGGTCTGTGAAGAGGTTCATGTTTCCAGGCAGGGCTACCGTTAGGATGTAGCATGCTTTGGCTTGAATCGGGAAAAGGCATCTTTGGAGCTCTAGGCTGATTGACCGGGGGTGCAGGCTGGATTTTGGCCCTGATTGGCTCCCCCACGCTGGGCGCCCATGTGCAGGGCAGAGCTGTACCGCTGTACAGAGAGGTCCTGAGTCCTGGAGAGGCCACCGAAGTGGACATACGGAAAATAATCATGGGCTCGTGAGAAACTCAGACATTGTCTATCGCCGGCCGAGGAGGTAGCTAAAGAGGACGATGTTCCACGGGGACGGTACCGGGACTCTGTGTCCACCAGGGACTTAGGACTGGAAAGATGTCTGCACTCTGGTTTCATCTCCACAACCTCTCATTTTACAAGTGAGCAAACCATCTAGGAGACTTTCATCTGGGTGTTTGATCGTGTGGCCCCTTGCTGGCAGTGGGGAGGGTTTTGTGCTTCGGTCCCCTCGGAAGGGACCTCTGCGTGTCTATAACACAGCCACATGTCAGTGGGCGCTGTGGCCGGGCCCCGCCGTGGTTCCTGGGATCCCGGGTCTCCGGAGATCCTGACCTTGTGGCCAGGCACATCCCTAGCGTGGAACTGCTTTCTGGCGACATACTAGACGCCATGGATTTTGTCTCCTGTCCTTTCTTTCATTTCGGCACGCAATAAATAGTAGTTGCTAAAAGTACAACCAAATTGTTGAAGCTCTTTGATATGCTGGGGCTAATTTCTGCCTTCCCACCTCCCCATTTTTAAATTAAATTTTATCTAGGTGCTGGAGAGAGAGTCGTACTTTCAAGAACCAGCTGGTTATTCGAAAGCCCTGGGAGAAATCTGTGTTAGATTTAACGGTGTCTGTACTGGCTTCTCCTATTCAAAATTGGCTCCTGTTTAAAAGAACACCGTTTTTGAAAAAACTTAACATGTTAAGAGTATTTACGGAATGTGTTCCAGCTTCAGTGTGGGAGGCCCCATTTCCTTATAGAATTTCCGCGGTAACCGAATCCTCACTGTTTACATGGAACCCTTCTCCACGGAGATCAGAGGACTGGTAGTTCTTATTTCCTGCCCCCCAGCCCAGCTCTGTAACGTGCGTGGAAGCCATGCAGAGGAGTGT
Organism: Herpailurus yagouaroundi; assembly: GCF_014898765.1. Classification (NCBI taxonomy): domain Eukaryota; kingdom Metazoa; phylum Chordata; class Mammalia; order Carnivora; family Felidae; genus Herpailurus; species Herpailurus yagouaroundi. The sequence continues at coordinate 16,669,186 of NW_024412397.1, forward strand.
GTAGCGTGTGCTGGCTCAGCTTGCTTTCTTTTTCCATTTTTGAAAGATGATTACTTGTGGCATCGTAGGCACTGATCTGGGTGCGGCTGGAAAGATAAATTGGCTGAGCCTTTCTGATGATACAGTGCTGAGCATCACACCTTTTTTTTTTTTTTAAATGTTTTTGAGAGCGCGCGTATGGGCAGGGGAGGGCCAGAGAGAGAGGGAGACACAGAACCCGAGGCAGGCTCTGAGCTGTTGGCCTGTAGAGCCTGACGCAAGGCTCGAACCCTTGAACCCCGTGAGATTGTGACCTGAGCTGAAGTCGGACGCTTAACCGACTGAGCCACCCGGGTGCCCCCCTTCATCAGACTTTTTTTAATTACAATTTTATGACCGATCACGTTGAGCCTTATAGATTGGTGTCATCAACAGTCTTGAAACCCAGGTAACCCGAAGGGTCCGTGAAGAACATCCTTTTTGTTACGGAGGATCTGAGTTTGGTGTCCCTTGTGTGGAAGGACCATTGCTGTGCGGTGCCCTGCCCCACTCGGGTTGGATGTGAATGAAGGAATAGCCTTTGTCTTGGGGTCTCTGTTTCTCCCTTTTAACGCTGCTCCGTTCTTGGTGTTCCTTGGCTGCTCACTCCTCACTGCTGGGCTTCCTCCCCCCTGTTCCGGGTGTCCCTTGAACTCCCTCCTGTCTTAGGTCTTGTTCCCTGCAAGCTTTGCTGAGTAGTTCGGCTAGATCTGAACCACTTGGTGTCGCCGTGATCGTATGGTGGTTAGTCCTCTGCGATGTGAACCACTTGGTGTTGTGACACAGATAAGTGGTTCGTGGCTTTCGACAACATCTACACAGGACTGCTAGAGATAACGGGACCAAGGAAATGAGAGGCTCGAGGTAGACTTTCAGGCTGTGAAAGACCAGGAGTGGAGACATTTGGGGGGCCTGGCCTGTCCCTGACCCTAGGGTATACTCCGTGAAGCCTGTGAACCACGTGAGACCCTAGATGACTCCCCTTCCCAGCTGTCATGGTTTCTTGTCCCTTTCAGGGTTTCTGGGCTTGACTAATGGCAAATTACAGTGGCCTCCCGGTGTGAAGCACCCAGAGGATAGAGGCTTTGGGGGCCCCCCCCTCCACACTCCCAGCTGAGGCTTGGTGGTGGTATAAAGGAATGCTGAACCCCTAGTAGTTTCTGTAGTAGAGGAAGCCTGTGAAATTAGCATTTGGTATCTAGGAAACTTTATGCTTCAGACCAAATAATAAGCCTTGTGTTTACAACTCCATCACTGAAAATGCCGACCTCTTAAAATACATTAGTTAGCCAGACAATTGCCCCGCTAGATACACATGCGAATAATTAGGCCCAGATGCCATTCCTGACCACCAGGAACAAAAGCTAATGGCCTGGAATTCATGTCCTCTGAGCGGAGTCCTTAAATTCTCCCTTTGTACAACTAATTTAAAGCCATGGCTCACTGGAAGGTAAATTAACCTCCTTTCCTATATTGCAGACCAGCAATTACCAAACACCCGAGAAAATAATTTAGTGTTGAAGTCGCTGCTCTCCCAAGATTTAATAGAACTTAAAAGACTCCTTCAGACATTCGACAGTTAAATGAGCCACAGCCATGAATGCTTTGTAGGTTTTTAAAAAATTCTGTTTAAAAATAGTACAAAATATAATTGGCTTGCTTTTTTTTTCATGAAGTAGGAGAACGTTTCGGTGACCTCTTGTGCCCCCCTTGAGATCCTGCCCCGTCCTGTTGAGACGAACACTCTTCTTTCGCTTGACACGGACCTACTTCTTGGAGATCTGATTGTAAAATTATAGTGTGCAAGTTCACTTCTGTGGGGATGGTCCTCCGGGTTTTTGTTTTTGTTTTTTTTGTTTTTGTTTGTTTTTGTTTTTTTTTAAGACTCCAAAGCAGAAATTATATTTAGGATACCTCATTGTCCCTGCCTTTTCCTCCAGCCGCCCTCTTGTGTTCTGTAATCCTGGGCACCACATTCAAAGTGGAGTCAACATTTGGAATAAATCACCGGACCAGATTGCTTACAGGTTTGTGAAAATATCCCAGACTTGCTATATCAGGCTTCATAAAAAATTTAAAAAAACGTGAACATGGGTTCTTTGCTTTCTGAGTGATAGTGTATTTGGTGTATTCACATGGGGCTTTAATGTCTGATGGCTGAGTGGCAGTCCTGAAGAGCCATGCACAGTGGCCTCTTGTGAAGACGGACTGTGGCCAACAGCTGTGGCCGGTGGGCTCCCTGCAGCCCGCCAGCCTTTCGTGGATGTTTGGACTCCGAGGAAACCTGTTCTGTCCCGGGGTTGGCAACGGTTCAGCTGATGAATCTGGCTGCTGCAGGGTTTTGTAAATAAAGTTTTACTGGGACATATGCGTACCTATTTCTTTACATGTTGTTTATGGTTTCTTTCTTGCTACAAAGGCAGAATTTGAGTAGTTGCAGGGGAGAGACCGTATGGCTCATAAAGCCTACAAGATTTAGTATCTGGCCCTTTACTGAGAAGTTGCCAAGAGACATTAAAAAACATATTAGATGTAGCAAGTCCTTGAAGCTGGTCTCCTTATGGCACTCGCCGCCTTTCTGCTCGGTGGCTCCGTGTTCTCTTGATTTTTCCCTCCATTGCTAACTCCCGATGGGTGATTAGTCTTGTGGAGCTGGGTGATTGGGGGCTGGCTCTCCTACTGACCTGTGGTCACAGACTTTGCCCTTGGATTTCTATGTTGAATGGAGCCCGTCAACGTTAGTCACAAACTAACCTCTGAGAGTATGAAAGTGAATTTTAGAACCGGAGACCGCACCTCATGGTCAAGCTCCCTTTGTGTTTGGAGGACCATGTCCAGAATCCCAGAGGCTGAGGGACTGCCCAAGGTCCCATGTCGTGGTGGTGGCCGTCACCATCTACTCTGGGTCTCTCTGCCCTTGTTCCAGTTCCCTTCCTACCACCATGTTGTTGCCACGCCCACACAGAACATGTGCTGTGTGTGTGTCATGTGAACATTTTCATTTCTGCTGTATGTGACTTTATACCAAGTTGGCAAGAGAGCTGTGCTCAAAATAAAAAAGCAAAAATCCTGTTAATGCTGGATGTATGTAGTCTTTTCCTTCACTGTTGATCAGGGCGGTACTCGGCCATTAAACAGAATGGAGCATTTTTAAATCTTTTGTCAGTAATTATAATTCTAACTACTTTTTCCAGCCTAGTTTTAAACCATTCAATTGTGCCTCTTTCTCTCTTTGTACTATTTTAGCGATGCCGAACGCCTTCTGGCTACATCTATAACCTCTGGAATCAGCAGTATCCTGTATTAATATTTCTTACGGAGCTGATCTGTTTGCTTCTGTAGTGTAGGCATGCAAGTTTTGTAAATAACCTGGAAGTCCTCAATCCACTTCTGATAGGATTCCCTATTTTCTCCTCAGGAAGATCCGTATTAAATCGAATAGTAACTAATATTTGCTTTTGATTTTGAATTACACTAAGATGAACCCAGGGGAAAGCGGTGCTATGTAGAGTTTCAAATTCTTGCACCCTTTGCTGTCTGCGTGGGATCTTTTATTCTGTTGGGAGTATAAAGCGGCATTGATGTTGAGAATGAATTTGGGGGCTTTATGGAAGACTTTGGGCAATCTTAACTCCTCTAAGCTTTAGACTCCTTATCCATAAAGTAGAACTAATGTGCTAATAGGAATGTTGTGAGAAAAATGGCACAGTGAGTGAAAAGTATAGCCCTGTGTTCACAGTGCTTACGCTCTGAATGGAAGCCTTTAAAACTATCATTGGTTAAAATGTTTTCTGTCTAGATGCAGCGATGAGACTTCAAATATATCAGTTTTTGTTAAGCGGGTGGATTAAAAAAAAAAGTGACCAGCTTGCATTTCCCCTAAATTGGGTATGAAAAGTTTTGGTGTCTCCCTCCCTGACGGAGTGACCCTCAGCTGTGTTCAGGGTGTCTATGAAAGGCCTAGACTGGTTCTTACCGGGCTCCTGGGGACAAGAGGGACGATTGCCAACTCTGCGGGGATTGTGGGGCAAGAACAATGTTGTTCTTTGAGAGAGCTGGAGGAAGGGGGAAGACCGTGTTAGTGGGAATGTTTTGTCCAGGCTCAGGCCGCAAACCTACATGATGATTTTTGCGGAATGTGGGTGGGGGGGGGGGGGGGGGGGGGGAGGGACTGAGAAGTGAAATGGCCAGAACAGTCTGACCCCATCTCCTTTTCAGAGTTTTCTATAAAAGCACCTTTGCAGTGGGACGGTGTCAAACAATAATGGAACTGAAATGCCTTCAGCAAGTGAAGAAATGGCTTTCTCAGTTGGTTTCAAGTCCAAACGGGATGGCGCAATGGCAGCTGCCCGTTTCCTTTTTTGTTTGTTTGTTTTGTTTTTAACCCTATTGTCACAAAATATTTTTATGGACCTAAGCTTTGTTAAGGGCTATAGCATTTTAGTCTGGGCTAGAGATCTGCCATCTTAAAGTCAAAAGGAAGTCAATTTGTGTGTTGTCCTTACTGAGCATCAAAAGGATGCCAAGCAAGCCTAGTTATCCATCAGGCTCTCGTAACTTGTTCACCCATCAGTGACAGAAGAGGGCGGAGTTTTCCTTGATTCTTTGATTCCGAGTTTGAGACTCTTGGCAGAAAGGCGTATTCTAAAACCATAGCCCTGGATTCTCCCCCTTGTTTTCCCAAAGCTGACACTTTCCTCAGTGACAGGAAAGAGGTCCTGTGTGTGGGTCTCGAGTCTGAAGGCACACGGCGATGTCACCAGCTGTGCGTGCCTCCTACCCGCCTCCCTTTCTCCGAGGGTCTTGCCTAGGGGGAAAAAAAAAAGCCATGCATACAGCTGCAGAAGATTAAGTTCCTGTCAATCACTCCATCTCGGGAAAGATCCTTGCTCTAAGATGTGCTGGGCCATGGCTAACAGATTGGTTCCCAGAAGAAAAACATTAACACTGCAGAGAAATCCGGTTAGTTGTAGGAATGACTGCCAGCCTCCTCACTGGCAGAAAGAACCTGAACTCAGTCTAAATGGAAAAACGGCACTTAGTGTGCGCTCTGGGCAATACCTGTTCCAGAAAGGGTAGCGGTGGGTTTGGTCTTAAAAAAAAAAAAATGCCTCGTTTTGTTTCCTAGCAAGGCAGTACGTACACGCATTTTTGGATACCTGCAGCAAACCCCGGCGCCAGCAGCTCATCTTTTTAGATTTGCTTTGTTGTCCAAAGAATTATGTAAACGGTCTGAACGTCCCTCGCCCCAGTTGAGTTCAGACAATACCGTGCTTGGTGCCACCGTGGGGGTCCTTTTCTTTCTGTAGTCTGGGTGCGGCTTCTCCCGTTTATGCCTCTGGAGAAATGGAATCGGGTAGAAAGTCCTCACAGTCCAGGGGTGAGGTTAAGAAATCCTGCGTGATATGGGGCCGCCTGGGCGGCTCGGCGGGTTAAGCATCCGACTCTTGATTTCGGCTCAGGTTTGTGAGTCTGAGCCCCGAGTCAGGCTCTGCGTTGGCGGTGCGGAGCCTGCTTGGGATTCTCTCCCTGCCCCCGTTCCTCCCTTGCCTGTGCTCTCTCGTTCTCAAACTTAAAAAATCCCGCACGATGTTCAGATTCGTTAGCTGTCATAGCCTGGAAATGGTCCGCTCTTGGGAAATTCACCGTTGCCCCTTCCGTGCCGTCGTCTCTCAAGCTGCGCTAGGGTCTGTTTCTCGAGGTTCTGGGGCTGCTCCCCGTGCACAGACAGGGAGCCTTTGTGTCCTTCTATTTGACTTGTCCCTGCTGCCCATTGACCACGGAACGCTAACCCGGTTTCCGACTCCAGTGACTTTCCCTGGCGCAGTTTGGGTGCTGAGGTGGAACGTGAAAGGCAGAGGGAGACGTGTGGCTCTGGAATGTTTGGGGAGCGTTCCCAGGGCATCAGAAAATGCTTGAATGTGCAAATTCCGGCTGGGATGAGAACTTCAGAGGAAATTGCGCTTAACGTAAGCCGGAGCAGTTTTCTCTGAAAAGATTATCCCTTACGCTAAAAGGATTAGGTACCTTTTTAGTGTGGCGGAGGCTTTCCGAACCCGATCCCATTAGGAGGTTTCCCATGGAAAGCTACAAGTTGAAGGGAGCAGGAGGTTAAGTGTCCTTCAGTGGTAGGAGCCTGGGGAGGAAAGGGTCACTCTGCAGAGGTTTGGAGCCTTTGGTTTGAGTGGAGAGCTTGGCCTCTGCTCTGATGGTCACTCCCAATCCCCTCAGTCTGGCGGACTGAGGACACTAGCCTGTGCCTCTGTGCGCTGGTTTGTTTTTGCTTTTTAAATGAGTTCTCTTAGATAGTTCCATGGGGATGATGATTCTGCGGCCGAAGCCTTTCTCTGAGTAGTAGTTCTGTGGCTTCTGCCGTATTTCAAATTCTCCCTGTGGTCCTGAAGCCGGGACACTCCGTGCAGAGGAAGAGGGCGCGGAGTTGGCATGAACCATGGCTCACACCCTCCTCCCAAACTGTTAACCGAAGCATGGGGATGGAGCCTGCCTGACCCCTGCCCCCCCCCCCCACGCTGCTTCCCGTGTGCTCCTCGAGGCAACCCTTTCGTGGCCCTTTTCTCCCCATAGACAGAACTCTGAGCTCCTTGATGATGGCCTTGGCTTGGCCACTCTTGGAGCTCACGCACCTACACTGGGGTAGCCCCTGCCCCGTGCACGTGCCCCGTGCAGGCTTAGGTTTGTGACCCCTTTATCTCCACTCCCCCACCCCAAGTTTCAGTGAGCAAGGGACGGAAGGGGGTTTTTCATTACAACTGAACAGTAGCTGAGATGGTTGAAAGACTGTACTTTGGAATCTGCGAGATGGGGATTGTATCCAGACTCCCCGACTCCCTAGTTGTGGGGGCGGGGGGACCCCTTGGCCTCGCAGAGGCCCAGTTTCCCCATCTATAAAATGGAGGATGAAATCAGCTCGTGCGTGTAAAAGGCCTGCCGGGTATAATTTAAGTGCTCTGTTGATAGCAGCTGCTACTTCGCGTGAAGCATTAACTTACAAATGACTCATTTCGGTAAAAGTGTGGAGGGCTGGGGGTGTGGGTTGTCTTACACATCATGAGATCAGTGGGTGAAGGTAAACTGTGCCTCTGGCTGCTGAGTGCGTGGAGCGTATTTTCTGGGCTCATCTGACTGAGGAAGTCCTGGTAAGGGGCTGAGCCCAGACGCACGGCCATCAGGCCGTGCACAGATCTCCTGGGGGCCACTCTTCTCCACAGGATATGGGGAGGGGTGGAAGTTGCCTGAAGTCTCTTGTGTCTTAGTAACTAAACAGCAGTAGCATGCAGTATTTGATGAGATGCCTCCTGTCTGCTCTTAGAAATACACACAGTTTCATAAAACATCTTGATGGGCCACTGTCCGTTGAGGTGTGGATGACAAAAGGGGGTCAGAAGATACAGACTTCCGGTTATAAAATGTCACGGGGATGTCATCCATAGCACGGTGACCCCAGTTAATACTGTATTGGCTGGCTCAGTCAGGAGAGCCTACAACTCTTAATCCTCGGGGTTGTGAGGTCCAGCCCCATGTTGGGTGTAGAGATTACTTAAAAAAAAAAAAAAAAAAAAAATTGCTAAGAGTAGATCTTGAAAGTTCTCACAAGAAGAAAAAGATCTGTAACTATGGTGATGGGTATAAGCTAGATTTTGATCATTTTGCAGGTATGTAAATTTCCGGTTGTATGCCTGAAACTAATCCATGTCAAGTATACATGTCAGCCCCCATAAAAAAAAAATAGAAAGTGACTTTATGTGAACGAAATTTATCACACGAACACAGTGGAAATGTGTGCCAAATAGAAAACTGTGAAAAGATTCCTTCCTCCCAAGTATCCAGTTGAATTTGCATATTTTAATCGGATCACCATTCACAGACGGGAGGGGCAGATTCTATATACAACACAAGCGTTTCCTTTCATGACTGTGGGTTTCTGGGAAGTGCCAGGACTTTTTACAGAAGTTAACATGCACAGGAGCTTTCTGCCAGCCCTGGGAAGAGCAAACCTTGTGGAGCAAATTGGATCATTACGTAATCTGACTGCAAAGCACAATGGTCATTGTAGAAAACTACAGAAGAAAACAGTTGATCCGTAAATTGCGTCCAACAGAGGTGTAGTATTGATGTTTTGCTGCATATTTTCCCAGTGTTTTTCTGTATGTGTGACTGACTATACTCTTGAGCTCATGTATACAAGTTTTTCATATACAGCGAATATTTCCTGTGTCATGCAGCCATGAAATAAATAATACAGAGAATAGGTATATTTGGGGAAGACTTTTCATACCCTCCACTTTATTTGAAGGCTGAATTTGTTAATACGTGGTGGATATTTTTAGGCAGAAATGAAACCAAATGTAAACAAGGATTAAAGAAAAAATCTGGGAAGCTGTTACCAAGGTGGGTTTTTTTTTGAGTCTAGCATCAGCATCAACTTTTTGCTTTAGTCGCTCTATTAGATAAAATCAATGCAGTGAATTCCTTCGAGAATGCATGGCTCCTGTCCTCAGGACCACAGAATGATCCAGGCCTATTTCATTGTTCTGCTAAGGCTGGCAGTCCCTAGTGTGTGTTTTGGGGTTAACCTGGATTCAGAACGGTTTTCTGGGAGGAAATACTCTGGGGACCCGGCCGTCATCCTAGCCGCTTCCAAGTGTATATGGCACTGGTGGTCCGTTCACAGCTAGGCTGGTGGCTGAAGCTGGTGGGTCAGTAACAGACTCCCCGCACACCAGACCCTCCTCAGGAAGTAAAGTTTTGAACTCCTTGCTACATAAAACCGCTAAAAAAAAAAAAAAAAAAATCTCAGATGTTATAAGGGGTATTTACACTTTTAGGGCAGTGGTTCATTTTTTTTTTTTTTAACTTTTAACTAATTGCTACATCCAACATGGGACTCGAACTCACAACCCCGCGATCAAGAGTCACATACTCCATGAACTGAGTCGACCAGGCACCCCCAGGGCAACTGTTCTTAGATGGGTTTGTGGTCTAGTATGGTGAAGGGTCAGGATAGTGCCCCGTGTATACGTGAAATTTCTGCATGAATTTCACAGGATTTATGGTCCCCTAAAACCCTAGCTCGTTCCCAAGTTGAAGTTTTGCTTTCGATACCGTAAGCTCTAACGCCTCCATGCTTCCTCACCAGCATTCCCAGAACACTGGCCACAGCTTCTCTGTGACCATGCAGGCTCCCCAGTGAGTTCTTGGCCACCCACTTCTTGGTTAGGATCCTCTCTTCCTCCAGGTAGGCCTTTTGGGTGGGTCCCTGGTTTCTTCTTAAAGTCTGTAACTGACCCACAGGAAACTCATTTCCTTGACTCTGAAAAATTCTGAGAATGGTTATCTGTCTCATTAGCCTTTTAGGCATCTACAGTGTGATTCCAGCACCAGTCACTGTGCCCTACAAACTCCAGTGGACACATTGCATGGAACCCCTCCCACTTGGTAAGAGGAGAAGGGTGGAATCCTTAGCTTTCTTCAAAGAAATTCCCTATACCTCTCAAGCTATCTTCTATAACCCTGAGCAAAGGCTAGCCAAATTGGTTTCAAGACCAGTTAACGTCTCACATGGGGTGTCTATAGTGTCTTTGGAATAAGGGGGAGGGTCTTGGCCACAGATTTTGTCCTAGTTCATGGACCATCTGAGACCAAGTATTTCATTTTTAACATCTCAACCTAGATGGCTCTTCCTACAGCCAAGTGTTAGGGACCTCAGTGGAATGGGATAGAGGAGGGGGAGTGCCTTTTGTATTAGGAGGAGGTGCTTTGGAATGCTTCTGGAAGGAAGCAGGTAGTCTTTAAATCTTGCTCTTCTCCAAGAAGGGCCTTGTCCAACATCAGATGAAATTTTCATGACCTCATACTGCGAGTGTTAAATACCTAGATGTAAAATCCTGGTTCTCAGAAGCCATGCGTGAGTTTGGGATGTTCCCGGGACCTGTAAATCAACAGATGACTTATTTTGGGAGCTAATACAGCATTTTGATGGGCATAATTTTGTATCATTGTATATATCTAGTAGAAGAAGCAGATGAGAACAAGAATTTTTCCACTGACAACTTATGGGAAGCAGGAAAATCTCTGGCTTTAAAGCCCGAGGATACTTTGTTAGGAATTGGCAAGGGTATTGGGGGGGAGGTGGTGTGGATACAGGATCTTTTTCCCTCCTCCTCCCCCCATTCCAGCTGGGAGTTACAATATGGAGGGCGGGATAAGGGGTATTAGGGAGACATCCATACACATAAACATTTCATCACATGTTGAATTAGAGATTCATTTTTATTTAGCTAGTTCTTGGAAATGGCAAGTGGTTCTTGAAAGGATTACATTGGCGTTCAGTTAAATAATCAGATTGTTCTGAGGGTGGTGGTTCTGTAGAAATAATGCCCAGGAAAGTTCGGGAGCCTGTACCTCTGAGGACAGATTAAGATGGCTTGCTAGCATAGTCTGGGAGGCGTACCTTCCATAGCCACAGGGCATAGGAACACCAGACTTTATGCATTCAGTCAATAGAGACCCATGGAGATTATCTAGGTCAGTGGGTCTCAAATGGTGTTCCACAAAATCCTAACCCCTGTGGGATGTTTGAGAGGGGGGAGAGAGGAAGGATCTTTGGGTCAGATATGTTTGGGAAGCAGTACTTGGATCTCTCACTTGGGCATCCACGGTAAACTTGAGCGTATTTAGGACTCTGAGAAGACTTGGAGTTGAGAAATTTATTTAGCTGGATTAAGGAAGCGTTTTCCTAAATTGCTTGGCCAAGGAGCACCCTCTACTCAAAGGACTTGGGCATTTGGGATCTTGGGTGGCCCATGCTTTGGAAGGTACTAAGCTTCCAAAGCAGCTGCTGTGACTTGAAATGCTTTTGAAGCTCTGGTTAAATGGCCTTCAAACAGTGGAGCATTTGCTCAAGTAGCCTCTGGTGGCTTGTTTTCTTTACCTTGAGGGTTTGAAGACAATCACATGCTTCAGGTCTGATGAAGAGAGACAGGATGAATAATACTAGACAGGGTAAATAATGTGAACTATTTGCATGTATTAGATATATTAAATGCATATAAATAAATGGTGCCACCCAATCATCCATTCATAAACTGATTTTTATAAAAGGATGTAACCGTTTTCTTCCATTGTTTTCCATATTTCTTGACTTTTTTCCTTTAACATTGTGTTTGATCAAGGCAAAAACAAAATGAAAACAAAACCCCCCAAAACCCATTGAGTCCTTCCTACCCCCACCCCCCGTGGTTGGTCCATTTTTCCTTGCAGCGTAGCCTTCCATTTTCTGAAAACACAATTTCCATATTCTGTTGCAGACATTTGAATCGTTCCCAAGTTTTTTTGCCTTTACAACACCACTGCTCTGAACATTCTCAGGTGTGTCTCCTGGGGTAAACCTGTAGGCGCTCTTCTAGAGGATGTCCTACGAGTGGATCCACGGAACTATTGGGAAGGGGGATGTTCAGCTTTGCTAGAGGATGCCAGTTTTTCCCAGTGGTGGTATCAGTTTACACTCCTACCAGCAACGGAAGGGGATCTGCAGAACTATTGGCTCTCCCTCTCCCCCTCCCCCAAAAAGAAACGTTAAAAAATGAAAAAATTGGGGGCGCCTGGGTGGCTCAGTCTGTTGAGGGTCCGACTGCGGCTCGGGTCATGATTTCGCGGTCCGTGGGTTTGCGCCCTGTGTCGGGCTCTGTGCTGACGGCTCGGAACCTGGAGCCTGTTTCGGATTCTGTGTCTCCCTCTCTCTGCCCCTCCCCCGTTCGTGCTCTGTCTCTCTCAGTCTCAAAAATAAATGTTAAAAATTTAAAAAAAAAAATGAAAAAATTTGAGAATCCATTATTCCCAAATTGAGTCTTCATATTCATGAACATAGTATATTTATGCATCCTTTTAGGGGTTCCTTAATCTTCTACAACCTTTTTAAAGGATTAGAAAATTTTATAAGTCTTTCATTCTAAAAGCTTTATTATAAATGGAATCCTTTTTTAAAAATTATTTTCTTAGATTTGTAAATACCTTTGAGATTTGTGTACTGCAACAGGGATAAGCTGTAGAATCTTTTTTTTTTTTTTCATTCAAGAGCAATCCTATCTCCAAATGCGTTTTTGTTTTTTCCTTTATCTTGCCTCATTGGTTCTACTGAAAATCTCTAGTATGGTGATTTTCAAACTTCACTATGCATCAGAATCACTTGGAGGGCTTATTAACAATAAATGCTGGACTTCATTGTCAGTTTCTGATTAAGTGGGTCTAGGATGAGGACAGAGAATGTGCATTGTTGGTAAACATTCTCGGTTTTGTTTGTGAATATTGACATTGTATTTTTTAAAGAGACCTTTTGTTTCTTAAAATGTTTTCTGAGTGTGATAATTTTTGGCTGTGAGCTCCTATCCCTTGAATCTTTATCTGGGAATGTTCAAGGCCTGGGATAAAGGTTTCCTTCAGAAGAGAATTTGTGGTCCCATTTCCAGATGCCTATACCTGTGACCACTCGAAAAGACGCTTATTGCTGTGTGCTTTTCAGCCAAACCTTCTTTTTTTTTTAATTTTTTTTCTCAATGTTTATTTATTTTTGGGACAGAGAGAGAGACAGAGCATGAACGGGGGAGGGGCAGAGAGAGAGGGAGACACAGAATCGGAAACAGGCTCCAGGCTCTGAGCCGTCAGCCCAGAGCCTGACGCGGGGCTCGAACTCCCGGACCGCGAGATCATGACCTGGCTGAAGTCGGACGCTTAACCAACTGCGCCACCCAGGCGCCCCTTCAGCCAAACCTTCTTGAGAACGGGTCTGGGGTTAAAATAGTGCTTTTCTTTTCTCCCCCCTCACATAGTGCTAAGATCAAAATGACTCTCCTGATCTAAATGCTTTTTACCTTAATGTCTCGTCTGGTTTAAAAAAAAAATTTTAATGTTCGTTTTTGAAAGACAGCACAAGCAGGGGTGGGGCGGAGAGGGGTGGGCACAGAATCTGAAGGCAGGTTCCAGGCTCTGAGCTGTCAGCACAGAGCCCGACATGGGCCTCGGACTCATGAACCACGACGACATGATCTGAGCCAAAGTCAGATGCTTAACCGACTGGGCCATCCAGGTGCCCCTCTTTTGTCTGTTTTTTTTTTCAAAGGTTTTTTTTTTTTTTTTTTTTTTTGGGGGGGACAGAGAGAGACAGAGCATGAACGGGGGAGGGGCAGAGAGAGAGGGAGACACAGAATCGGAAACAGGCTCCAGGCTCCGAGCCATCAGCCAGAGCCTGATGCGGGGCTCGAACTCACGGACCGCGAGATTGTGACCTGGTTGAAGTCGGACGCTTAACCAACTGTGCCACCCAGGCGCCCCTCTTTTGTCTGTTTTTAATGTAGCTTTTTTCCTCCCATCTTCTTTACTCTGCCCCCCTTTTCTAGGTCTTCATTTTAAGTGTCTTTTCTAAGCACGTAGCTAGCTTAGTTTTTTTTTTAATGTAATCTAACTCTTTAAAAGTATGTTGTGACTTGTGATATTATAAAAACTATTTCAACGATATCGTTTTGTACGTTTTCTTTCCTATGGTGTTGCTTCCATTTGATTTTCCTGTTGTTGGATTTAATTTAAAATATGTTCCCTCTTTTTTGTTTTGTTTTTTTTGGAAGTTAAACTCCCATTTCTAATCATTTAATGGGTTACTGTTTCATGTTTCATGTGCACACTGACCTTGAAGTCTGACTTTTTTCTTTCTGAATAATAGTGTTTTGTTAGAATGTAATTTTGACCATACCTTCTGTAAGTTTTGATCAGTATTTTAGATAGATCTTTGTTCTAATCCCCTATGCTGCACATTTTGTTAGTGGTTTTTACAGTTGATGAAATCTAAAAAAATCTATTTGCTTTTCCTTACTGCATATCTGATCTCCCTTTTGTGAGATGGTTTTCCTTTTTTAAAAAAAAATTGTAAAGTTTATTTCTGAGAGTGAGACCAAGAACAAGCGGGGGAGGGCAGAGAGGGAGACACAGAATGTAAAGCGGGCTCCAGGCCCTGAGCTGTCAGCACAGAGCCTGACGCGGGGCTCAAACTCCCTCATGGTGAGATCATGACTGGAGTTGAAGTCAGATGCTTACCCGACTGAGCCACCCAGGCATCTCCAGATAATCTTCCCTTCTTGTGAAGTACGTCCTTTGACAGTTCCTTTGGCGATGTGTGCTGTTCGTACTTTCTCCTTTTTTGTTTGCTCAGAATTGTTTCACTGAATGCCAGATTAGCTGTCCACACGATTCTAGATTGATAGCTAGTTCCTAACAGCACTTTGAAGTTATGATTTCGCGGTCATCTGGCTTCTATTTCTAGCTATTAAAATCTGATGACAGTCAAATTGTCCTTGCTTTGAAGTAATCGATCTGTTTTCTGCCTGTAAACTGTCTTTGCTTTCTATATTTTTATTCCGTATTAGCTCCCATGCTTTCTTCTTTTCTCCCCAATTAGAATGTGTTGCACCTTCAGAATCTGAGGATTTGTGTCTTTGGTCAATGCTGGGCATTCCTTAGCTCTTACCTCTTCAAATGTTGGCTTATCGTTTTTTTCTTTTGGAGATGTAATTAGATGTATGTTAGACCTTCTCTCAGCCCTCCTGTCTCCATCCCTCTTCCCATTTTTTAGTTTCTGTGCTGTGCCCAGGGAAGTTCCTTCCAGTAACTAATTCAGTCTTCAGCTGTCTAACTTCTTTAACTCCTTTTGGGGTCTTTGATGTTAGTGATTATATCTTTTGCATACCTAGATATTTAAGTTTGAGAGAGACAGTGGGGGTGAGGGTTGTGGAGAGGAGAATCCAAAGCCGCTCCTGCTCGGTCAGCACAGAGCCCAACACGGTTCTTGAACCCACGGAACTGAGATCGTGACCTGAGGCGGAAATCCAGAGTTGGAGGCTCAACCGACTGAGTGACCCAGGTGCCCCTTGCCTATTTAGAAATCCAGTCCCCCCCTCCCCCCATTTCCCTGGTCCTTTCAGTTCTACCTGTTCTCTCTTTAAATGACATTTTAAGTGAAGATCCAGACGGATAGCCTTAAGTATTATCATTCTTGATGGTTTTGGTTTGGCAGACTCTAGCTCAGGGAGTCTTGCTTCCTCAGTGTCTTGTAATTTTTTTTTTTTTTTTTTTTTTTTTTTACTGTGAACTCCTATTTAGCCACTATCATCTGTGGGAATCCTAGAAGGGTTGGCTTAAGGATGTGCTCCTCCAGTGAGACTTGGGTTTGCTCCTGCCAAGTGCTCTGAAGCGTCTGGGAATCGGGACCACCTTCAGTTCCTTTTTATGCAGCTTGGGGGGTCCCAGATCACGCACTTGGGATAAATGCAAACCCTGAGGCTGTGTGCATAGAGATCTAGATTAGGTAGCTTGATCGGGGGAGACCTTGTCTGTTGGGGGGCTCCACGGAGGTGAAAAGTTTCCCTCGCTGGGCAGCTGGCCTTCCCGGCCCCTCCCTCCCTCCGCTAAGTGGGGCCCTTTGAGGGTTCTGTTACCATGTTGCAAAATGATGGTCTTTGACTTAAACAGTCTGCTATTTATTTTAGCGTCTGAGTTTGTCCTAGATTTTACTTCTTAGTTGCCTTCAGATCCCTGGTGTATTCAGGTAGTTGAGGCCCCAGCCATCAAGAAGTCCTTCCTTTCTTTTTCATAAATTGACGGCAGTTCTTAGAATTTTGCAGGCACATCTGCCAGGCCAGTTTTCTCATGTTGGCCATGCGTCCCTTGAAATTACAGCTACTCATCCACAACTGGGTTAATATTTTTCTTTAAGGCAGGATATTATGACCCTTTGTTTAGGCGTTTGTCCAGTTATAAAATCCATCATTTATGGTTGGGCCCTGAGGTAGTGGGATGCTGATACCATAAAAGAAACCTAAGTTTGTCCTATAAAATTACATGCATAAAATCATTTATGCGTATAGTAAATTTTTTTTTAATTTTTTTTTCAACGTTTATTTATTTTTGGGACAGAGAGAAACAGAGCATGAACGGGGGAGGGGCAGAGAGAGAGGGAGACACAGAATCGGAAACAGGCTCCAGGCTCTGAGCCATCAGCCCAGAGCCTGACGCGGGGCTCGAACTCACGGACCGCGAGATCGTGACCTGGCTGAAGTCGGACGCTTCACCGACTGTGCCACCCAGGCGCCCCTGCATATAGTAAATTTTTATACATGTATGTAATGCGGCAAGAAACAGCCTGGTTTTGGACAGGTTGGCTGCCCTTTGCTCTCCTAGCTACTTAACCTCCTAACAATTTAGACCATGCTTTCAGTGTTTTGCCTCCAGGGCTATTGCTGGCTGAGTGTCCTCCGATAATGACCATAAAGATCCAAAGGAGCCTGAAAACCAAGTTTAATGAAATGCGCAGATGATGGTAAAAGAGGGCAGGGTGCCATTCTCAGTGGGGACAGGGGCTCAATAACCAGAGGAGAAACTAATGCTGTAGGCGACGAATAATGATACAAGAGCATATGCCTGAATTTTGACTAGAGAAAATTGTGTTTCTTGAAAAACGATCTACGGTGAGTCTCAGGGTGATTCTGAGAATCAGAATCAGATTCACTTCCTACAGTGAAGATGGGATCTAGAGAGCGATGGGGGTGGGGGTGCGGCTACACTGTAATTTCAGCTGCTTGGTCATTGACCTAACACCAGGCAGTAAGGACGTTTTAGCTTTCTAATAAAAAAAAAAAAAAAAAGATGCCGTCCTTGGGTAATCGCGTAAATACTTGCAGAGTAGTACTGTTTTGAAACTGCTGTTTCCATCCGTCACCATAGGTGATTCCTGCCCTGTATTGAATTTTACAAGATCTTCTCACTGTGAGCTCCTGCTGTATCCGTTAATCGAGAGGAGTGCATAAGAAAGGAAGCTGTTGGATCATCCTCTTAGTGATGAAGTCATTTAAGCACAGAATGCTTAAAACCAGTTTCAAAACAATTCTATCGCCTCCAGCGTGAATGCCCAACCTTACCCTCCCGACCCTCTCCTTGGCTCGCTCTGTTCCAGTAGTTCCTAGAATGTGTCTTCCGTGGGCTCTTCAATTACCAGGCCTCATTGATCCCCTGTGATCCTGTGCAACCGTTTGGGGCCATTGTTTCTTCATCAGGGCCATGAATAACTTGAAATGGCGCTTCTGACTCGGGTCTGTGGAGGTTCCTACTGCCCTTTTAGCTGATGGCATTAAATTCAGCGCTTTGCTACTCATGCTCTTTGGAGTGGACCTTAAAGTTTTTGCAAGTTGGTTTTGACTTCACACTGCTGTTTTTACGTTCTTGTGGATGTCCTTGGCTGGTCTCTGTTGAATCTGTAGGACAAAAGATGGCAGTCTAGTGCTGAGCACAAGGCACTTAAGTGGTGGTTGTCCCACATTTTTGCTGTCTTACATTCCCTGTTGTCCTCTCTGAGATTTCCATCCCATACTTAATCGTGAGGGTCTTCGCTCTAATCCGTTTGTTAAACCCCCAGATTTCTGCCTCCCTGATGCATGGGTGCCACCTAGTGGGCACAACTGGCAACTGTAGGCTGCTCGGTGCCCTGCCCTTTCCCCCAGGTCCTTTGTGTAGTTCGAGTCCAAGACGGAAGTAGGCACTTGGGAGTGAGTGGCTGCCTTGGTGCCCTGCAGTTGGCTGGAATCCGCGTGGTATGATACGGCGGTAGCGGATCTGGACTGTGCTGTTCCAGGGGGAAGACCTTTCCTGGCGAGCTTGAAAAGTGCATTCGGTAAGATCCGCCTTAGGTTTTCGTACCTTAACCATCGATCCACAATATTGTGTTGCTTCTCTGCCCTTGTTCCGTGGGTAGAAATCCGGATTCTCAGTTACAAGTGAAAGAAACCCAACGCAAACCTTTTTTTTTTTTTTTTTTTTTAAGCTAACAAAGGGAGTTTACCTCCTGTCACTGGAAAACCTCAGGGTAGGCTGGCTGCAGGCACGTTGGCAACGTTTCCTCTGGATTCAGCCTCTTTCTCGGTATCTCTTGGCTCTGCTCTTGGCTTTAACTTGATGGCACTTGTTTTCCCCTGGGTACCAACCCGTTGGCCTCTCCCCATGCTTTTTGCCTTCTCCTCCAAATCCTGCAAAAGTACTGAGATTTACTCTTCTTGGCCTGTGTATCAATCCTTGAACCAATTACCATGGGGGAAGGGGAGAAAAGTTGAACTCTGGCCCGCTCTCCATCATGTGCCCACCCCGGTGCCAGGAACTGGAAAAGGGGAGGGGATTATCTTCTAAAGGAAGGTGGAAGTAGGATTTCCAGGAGGAGGATTGGATGCTAGACCAGACGCTGCATCTGTTAGCTCGTTGCAGGCAGCTTGTCCTTTGCCCCACTACCTGCCAGTGTGGGCATATTGCTAGATCCCTCGTACGTGCTTAATAATTACTGACCGAATGAGGAATCCGTGGGAAGGGAGGCCACCGAGCACCCCAGAGCCACTGGGTACCAGGGGGAAAGGTGGACAACTAAGGACACGTGTTGTGTGGGTAAATTCAGAAAGCCGCGTCCTAGTTTTCAAACATCCTCGGAAATATTATGAAGATCCTACTGGGAAGAGGGGTCTGCGTTCCCTCCCCTTGAATCTGGGAGGGTTTCTGACGGAATCAGTCCCTACACTGTGAAGCTTCTGCAGAGAGGTCCTAAAAGACCACGCAGCCTCACTTACCGGGACACTTGATCGTAGCGCCTAGATCTGCCGCATGAGAAGTCGAGCATGAGACTGCCTGCCATGCTGGAGAGGCCACCTTCAAGGGCTGTGGTGGACGGTCCCGGGTGAGCCCAGCCGTTCCTGTTAAAGTATCATCGTGCAGCTGGCTCGGGATCCTTCAGCCCAGACCATCTACCCCTGGAGTGAATCCAAGGAACTGCATGCCAGGTGGGACCGAAGAACCTCCCGGCTGAACCCTGCCTGACTTCCCTGACCCACTGAAGTGTCAGACCGGTAAATGGTGGCGGTTTTAAGCTTGACGCTTTGGGTGTAGTCTGTTTTCCAGTGGCACAGGACCGTAACAAACTGCCATCGCTCCAGCCTTAACGATGAGCAAGGGAACAGCAAACACATTTCACGTTACTCTATGATCTCAGCGCGAATGTGCTATAAAAAGGACTGTTTATGAAGAAAGATTAAATGACTCTTTTCCCCAAAAGGCTTTCAAATAATCAATTTGAATAAATGTCGTCTTCCTGCCAGCAGAGTGTTGGCGGCCTGCCTCCTTTTATCTCCAGGAGCCTCATGTAGCAAGAGGCAGAGGCTGGAGTCTGAGTTGCTGTCCCAGATCTGCTGCACGTGGCGGCTGGCTTACCCATCCCCGGGGCCTTGGGGAACTTCTGTTTCCTCCTACGGATGGATCTTGGCGGGCAGGTGGAGTGAGTTCCATCCGTGGCATCGCAAAATAGAAAGTAGGCTTCCTTTCTGGAATTTCGATGGAGTTTTTTTTCTATCCCCCACCCCGTTTCAGGCCAACAGCCTATCCTTTGGCCCAGAACCTTATTAACGACTAGGCAGGGAGAGGAGCAGGTGAAATTTGGAAGGGCGGCTTGAGTGTCGTGAGTAGGTGGGAAATGTCAGAGGGCCCCGTGAGCCATGCCTGTGAGAGACGGGAGCCACTGGTGGAGAGGGTTTTTTTTTTTTTTTGAAGTTTATTTCGAGAGTGCACAAGCAAGGGGAGGGGCAGAGAGATTGGGAGAGAATCCCAAGCAAGTTCTGTCCTGTTAGCATAGACCCCAACACGGGGCTTGCTCCCCCAGACCCCGAGATCGTGACCTGAACCGAAACGAAGACCACGCTGGGTTCGGGAGGGAGGGCTGTTGGACACTTGCACGGAGGTGAGTAGGCGCTTGGTCACATGGGGGTTGGGGTGAGGACCGGGTGTCCGGATGAAGGGCTTTCCCACCAAGCTGTCTCCAGTTAGATTAGGTCTCAGAGCAGAGCTGGCCCAGGGCTCGTCCCTGTGTCTCAGAACGTGCTTCAGCCCATCCGGTCTTGTGACGGCCATCTCTTCCACAAAGTTGTGGACTTGACAGGAAAACAGGATGCTCACGACACGCTCTGGGATTGGCCATGACAGCGCTGTTGGCCCAGAGCGTGGATTGGACTGTTGACATGGGCAGATACAGAGCAGTCTTCCCTGGAACTGTGTGTACTTAAGTTTGAAGAGCCTGAAGGCAGTTTTTTTTTTTTTTTCCCCTCCCATCACCTCATGTCACTTGAGGGTAGGGGAATCGGGAGTGGAAGAAAAACTGTATAGAAAAATACATTTTATTTTGAGAAGCCAAGAAAAGAAAAAGCACCGGGTTTTTTTTTTTTTAATATATGAAATTTATTGTCAAATTGGTTTCCATACAACACCCAGTGCTCATCCCAAAAGGTGCCCTCCTCAATACCCATCACCCACCCTCCCCTCCCTCCCACCCCCCATCAACCCTCAGTTTGTTCTCAGTTTTTAAGAGTCTCTTATGCTTTGGCTCTCTCCCAATCTAACCTCCTTTTTTTTTTTTTTTCCTTCCCCTCCCCCATGGGTTTCTGTTAAGTTTCTCAGGATCCACCTAAGAGTGAAAACCATATGGTATCTGTCGTTCTCTGTATGGCTTATTTCACTTAGCATCACACTCTCCAGTTCCATCCACGATGCTACAAAGGGCCATATTTCATTCTTTCTCATTGCCACGTAGTACTCCATTGTGTATATAAACCACAATTTATCCATTCATCAGTTGATGGATATTTAGGCTCTTTCCACAATTTGGCTATTGTTGAGAGTGTTGCTACAAACATTGGGGTAGCATTGGGGTAGCCCAATGCATAGCCCAAGCGCCCCTATGCATCAGTACTCCTGTATCCCTTGGGTAAATTCCTAGCACTGGGTTCTTATTCCTGTCTCCTTTTCCAGTGAAAAATCCCGGCTTCCACTCCCCTTTGTGCGGTGATAATTGAAAATATCCTCCCCCAGAGATAGAGGTCCAAGTCTGGCATTTTAATGCACTTTCAGGTATAGTTTCCAGTATATACCTGTATCCGTTTCCTAGAGTTGCTGTAATGCCATAAACTGGGCGGCTTAAAACAACAGAAACTTCGCCTCCCGTTCCGGGGACCTGAAGTGTGAAGGCAAGGCGTCTGCCGGGAAGGGTCTGTCCTCGCCGCTTGTAGCCTCTGCTGGCGGTCGTGGATCCCTGGTGGCTGCGGCTGTGGTACTCCCATCTGCCTGTTTTGTCACCTGGCCGCCTCGTGGGTCTTGGTGGCTGAGTTCAAATGTCCGTCTTCGAGGCACAGCAGGCATTGGATCAGGGCCCACCTGGATCTCGCGTGACCTCAACTTGATTGTGTCTATGGAGACCTTATTTCCAAGTAAGGTCCTATTCCCGGCTCTGGGGGATGAAGGCTTGAACACCTCTCTTGGGGGAGGAGCCGAGGATACCTGCTCTGACAACCGAAGGACAACAGAATAGGCCGTAGAATGCTACATAAGCTAAGGAAATAACGCTTTTCTCAAAAGAACTTAGCTGCTTTAGTAACCTTTCGGATTCCTTTTTGTAAAAACCTCGACCGCTTCAGAGAAGTTTGGAACTTTTCCCCTGCTAGTTCCTGAGATGTCAAGAGCTCGAGATGGATTACGCGTGCATCCACTCCAAGCAGGGACGACGTGTCGTGGTACGTGTGGCATTCTGGGAAACGTATTCGCATCAACGTGACCAGGAATGGACCGAAATCTGCCGTCTTCACCCCGAACGAGCACGGACTGCTGAACTTAATCAGTGACGGATGTGTACTCTGGGCTTCTCTGAAATGGGGATTCTTCAAAAGGAAGACGATGCGAGGGTTGCTCTGTAGGAACAGGATGAGTGGTTGTGAAGCAGAAGGAGAGGCAGGAGCGTGTGGCGAGTGCAGCTTCCGTGTCGCGCCCCCCCCCCCCCCCGGGGGGGGGTGGGGGGGGGGTTTGACTCTTGATTTCGGTTCAGGTCATGATCCTAGGGTTGTGGCATCTAGCACACTCCCTCTCAGTCTCTAAGAAAAAAATAAAAGTGCAGATTGCAGGCCAGCACAGTACAAAACCCCAGCCCATAAGCCCCGTGGCTCTCAATTTTCCCGTCTGTAGAATGGGCGCATTGACTGCACTTATAGGGTTCTTTTGAGGATGTGAGTTGAGATTCATGTGCAGGTGGCAGCAGGTAAGAGCACGGATTCTGGAGTCAGATGGTCCAAGAGCCAGTCCTGCTCCACTGCTCCCTCCCTCTGTGACCTTGACCAAGCTGCTCAGCCTCCCTGGGCCTCAGTTGCGTCTTCTGTAAAATGGTGATAACGGCTTCCTCATTGTTAAGAGTCGATAACGCGTGAAATTCTTAGGACCACGCCCAGAACAGATCCGTCCTCTTGCAGTGTTTTCCGTATTAAAAGTGTTTGTAGGGGCGCCTGGGTGGCTCAGTTAGTTAAGCGCCCGACTTTGGCTCAGGTCATGATCCCGCGGTTTGTGAGTTTGAGCCCCACGTTGGGCTGTGTGCTGACAGCTCAGAGCCTGGAGCCTGCTTTAGCTTCTGTGTCTCCCCCTCTCTCTGCCCTTCCCCTGCTCATGTTTGGTCTCTCTCTCAAAAATAAATGTTAAAGAAAAAAATATTAAGTGTTCAGAGTGCCTGGATACTAGTGTAAGCTCAGTAAATGTCGTGTCCCTATTGTCCCCTCCTCCTCCTTATCCTGTCCCTAGAAATGGAGCGTCAGCCACCTTCATTTCTCCTCCGGGTCCTGAAAAAAAAAAAAAAAAATGCTTCCATAGGGGCATTTTACCTCAAGGACAGCTCGAACTTTCAAAAGGAACGCATGGAGAAATGGCCTAACTTTTACTCCAGGATTTACCCTGGGATTCTTCGAACGTACTTTGAGGGGGCGCTTTTAGAATTAACTTCTCTATAGGACCATCTTTTCAGGAACTGACTGCGTGGGTGTGGAATAGATACTAAGATTGGATAAACTAAATGTCCCCAGTTCCTTTGTCCATGGGGCATCCTTAGGGGTGTCCAGTTCTGGGCTTTGACACTTTTTTCTTAACCCCCCCCCTTTTTTTTTTTTAAGTAAATGTGCTGCCAAAGCGAGCTTGTTTCCTTGTTAACTCGCCGTCAGCCACAATGACTAACTTCAGATCTCTGTTGGAAGGTGCTTCAGAAATTCCCAAATTGGGGGGGGGGGGGGGGGGGGGGGGGGG
>NW_024412397.1:16692493-16820391 GCF_014898765.1 Herpailurus yagouaroundi
CCCCCCCCCCCCCCCGTGTTGCTCTTCCCCTCTATTAATAGCACACGTTTCAGTTGGTGACACTGGTGTTCAACCTGGGGGATGAAATCACGGATGCCTTGGTCCCAAGGACCCAGCGCCCCCCACCCCAAGATTCTGCTGTGTGGATGGTACCTGTGTACCCAGCATATGGCCGTGGGTAAGAACCATCAGCCTAGAACCACGTACTGTTTTCTTTACCCACGATTGTGTGTTCGCTTCCTAAGTTCAGTGGATGATAAAGTTAACTGCCTAGTAGCGTGGGCGGTTACAGGAATGACCGAGGTTCGCTCAACACTGATGAAGCCTGGGGAGGTGGCGACCCGGCCGACGTTGCCACAGGCTGGGAGCGAGTCTGAGCTTGTCTGAGGCTCCTTTTTTTTTTTTTCGGTCTTTTTTTTTTTTTGCTGCTTATCTATGTTCAAACAGCCTGGCGGGCTTGAAACCACTGTGGCCGTGTGCCCGTGCTCCTGGGAGGCTGAGCGCCACTCTGTCCTTCGTCATCCTGTTTTCACGTGTGGCCGACCCCTCCGTGACAGTGTTTACAGACTGGACTCGGCCTCCTGCGTTGGCAGCAGGAAGCCAAACTTCGGTATTTTATTCATAGTCCCCGGAGTATGTGGAGGTTGGGAACTTGTGCTCACTAGATGTTGATATTCCAACAATCCCAAACCTCTCTCTTAAAACCTTAGACGACGACTCAAATCTGCAGGTTTCAGGAGTGACGCCTACGTTCTTACTCCCCGGCTTACGACCCCACCGCCCCGTTTCCGCGCCAAGATGGCCTTGTAGCTGAGCCCCAAACGTTCTACCACGGCCTTGGAATGGTCCTGTCGCAGGCCGGAGAAAATTTGGGGCTGAGATGTTAAAGTCTGGCCAGTGAAAAAGGAAATAGCAATAACGTTCTCTTCCAGCCTTGCAGTGGAGAGTAAGGGCAGCTAGAGTTGCAAAGCGCTTCTTGACCAGGAGCTCTGAGAAACGTCGTCTTGAATTGCAATTCTAGCAACTCTGGCCGGACCACCCTCCTTTTTGTGCAGAAAGGTAATTCTGCTACTAAGTTCAGTCCGTCAGCCCCTGTCATTTGGAACCAGTTATTCCTATCGGCCTTGTGGTTTGGGTCTTTGTGTACGAGGGAACATGTTTAATGAAAACCACACAATTCATTTTGACAGCCTTGGCTCCTCTCTCCCAAAGTGAGGAGCTGCTCGTGACTTTCTTCTATTTTCAGTTTTTGGGTTTTTTTTTTTTTTTTTTTTTTTATTGCACAATCAGGCATTCCTTTGAATTTATGTGTGTCCTTAAAAGCCGGCCATGTCTTCCTGAGCTCAGGCTCGCCCCTCTGTGTGGCTGTGGATGTGGAGGGAATCCTAATCACTGGTAAACAGCCTTCCGGGGTCCTACTGCTTGAAGGCAAAACAACGACAACACAGGCGAGAGTGCTGCTTTCCTGTTGTCGATGGGCTCCTAGCACGCACAGGAGGAACTCTGGAGCTTAGAGCCCGCTGCTGTCTGTGTGCTAGGTGGCTTCGTGTGTTCCGTGGGCGTGGTCCCTTGGAGTCGTGGCCCAGGATGACCACCCTGTCCTTATGCAGAGTTTGCTCGGTAGGAAGCGGGGTGACCCGTGCAGAGAGCACGGCTGGTGGGATAAAAGACAGCTGACTTGGACCATTCGGGAGAGCGGCGGTAGTGTTCCCCGCTCAGGAACACTCAGGAGTGAGCTCAGGAGTAGAGCTGAGTGTCCTCCAAATGGCAGCTGTTAACTGGCGGTGGAAGCCGTGACCCGCAAAGGCAGTGAGCTTGCCTCCTGCGTGTGTGCTGCCTTTCACCTCCCGGACGGGCTTGCTTGCTTGCTTGCTCGCTCTTTGATCAGTTTTGGCCTTCGGAATAACGTTGGACTCTTAACAGAAACCTAAACCAAGAGTTGTGCCTCGTGAGAACGCTTAGCACGTTGCAGCCTGGGAAGATAATTTCTGCGGATGAGCTCCCCCGAAGTTGTGACAGACGTGAGGACTGTTGAACTTCCACAGCTGCGTGGCGTGGTTGCACGTTTGGGCCGATGGGACGAGAGGGACGTGCAGGCCGTTTCATCTGTCTGGGACTCGACGTGGGTGGCCTTGTGGGGGCCCGGCTTGGGAAGGCCCTCTTGGGTAATGGGCAGGAGGCAGCTGGCCACGGAAGAGAGCACAACGGGTGAAGGCCTGACCTGGGAAACAGGTGGGCAGGTACAGAGGAGGCGGAAAGAAGCCTGTGCCGCGGTCACGGGCCTTCTGAGTCGTGCCAGAGGCTCATGTCCACGGGCTGTGAAGTCCAGAGCTGGACTCCGTAATCAAGGGTGATGTCCGAGTTGCCTCCTGCCGGTCATCTAACGTGGCCATTTCCCCACGGGTTCAGTTGACGGTTCGGACGGTAAAGGCGAAGAACAAAGGGGCAGGGGCCGTGTCCTCTTTGATCTGGGGGCTTGGGCCGTGCAAGTGACAACAGGACGGAGGAGATTTGGAGAGTGGGACGTGGGAGTTCACTCATCAGCACCGTGGCTTTGACAGGTTTCTCGCTTCTCTGAGCCTCTTTGCTCCCCTGGAAGATGGACAGAACCCCCGTTTCCTGGTTCGGATCTGGTCATGACCTGTGTAACGTGAGGCGTGCGGAAGATGCTTGACCTGGACGTATCGCGCCTCCGTCTCTACACGCACTGGCGTGTTCTCTGAGCCGCTCCCCTGAGAAGTCTTGAAGGCAAACCTGTGACTCCAGCAGCCCCAAGGCACTTTGTCAGGTGGTGGTGACCTCCAGAGAGAGGACTGTCCAGGCCCGAGCCCCAGAGGAATGAGTGGCTGATGCAGCTTGCCCCGATGGGCTGTTCACCTCAACACCTTCAGACCAACTGTAGCCTTGAGAAGCCCCTTTTTCCGGTTAATGCAGCTTGATCTGCGCTTGCGTGGGGTTTGTGTTTGGCTGCTCGTTTCAGAGCTAAGTAGCAGGACAGGTGCACTGCTGAGTGATGCATCATTTCTCAGCAGCCCATGGGTCCCCGACACCAGGGTGTATTGTTCCAGAATCCTGGGATGCCCGTCTGAGGAAAGTGTGACCATTTTGCCACGCCTTGAGCTGCTGAACTGGTAGAATCTGACTACCACCTCGTTCCTGCTTTATTTCTGTTTTACACAGTGCATTGAGGTTTGTTTGCCCCGACAGGCCTGGCCGATGGCAGGAACGCTATTCTAGAAACCCTTCCCATTTGCAACCAAGCTGGGATCCTGCCAAATACGGTGTCTGGATTGGCACAGTCCTATGAAGATGAAAAACCAAAAGAGCATCCATTTTAAAGTCATAAGGGGCTCGGCTTTTTCTTTGGAAATCTTCAGGACGCTGGCCACACTGCAGAGGGGGGAGATCTAGCCCTGCAAATTGAAGCCTTTCCAGCCCCTCGGAAGTTCTTTTCCTCCAGCCAGCTGTATCTCCCCCCCCCCCCCACCAGAAAGTCCTAGGAGAAGTGGATCTCTCCTTTTAGCAACAGGACGCTGGAAGAGAGTAAAGAATGTAGAAGCACCAAGGCCAGAAGTGAAGGGGGAGGGGGGACCTTTAAGTCACGTGGGATGGCTGCTGTCAAGGTTCTCCCAGTGCCCAGTGGGGGGGGGGGGGGGAGGGTTCATGTGTGTGCACAAGTGCAGGTGCATATCTCTCTCTCTGCAAGGGTGTCGTCCTTCCTCTTTGCCCTGCCCCTCTCGAGGCTTAGCTTACAAGGATAAAAGCTAAAAGCTGTACAAACGTATAATGGGATAGTGAACAAGGGCTTTCCCTCATCAGCTTTCTACCATAAATTCCCTTCCAGCTTAGTTGTCTTGTTTTAAAGGAACTGGTATCCCTTTACACTGTATAATCCTAAAGGGAACAATCCAATGAGGTATAATAATTGTAAATATTTATGCACCCACGTGCACAAAGTAGCTAATAACAAACATGAAGAAGTCAATAGTAATACAATAATAGTGGGGGACTTTAACATCCTACTTACATAGGTCGTCAAACAAAATCAACAAAGGAAACTGTGGCTTTGAATGGCACGCGAGACCAGCTGGATTTAACAGAAATATTCAGAACATTCCATTCTAAAACAGAATACATGTTCTCAAATGCACACAGAATAGTCTCCAGAATAGATCCCAGGTTAGGCTACAACACCAGTCTCAATAAATTAAAAAAAAAAAATTGAGGTCATACTAGGCATCTTTTCCAATCACCATGCTATCAGCTAGACATCAACTGTAGGAAAGAATCTTGAAAGAACATAAATACTTGGAGGTTAAATAACATGCTAGTAAACAGCGGGTCAGTCAAATTGGAGGGAACAAACAATACATGGAGACAAATGAAAACACAATGAGTGGTTCAAAATCTTTGGGATGCAGCAGAAGTGGTTTGAAGATAGAGGTTTATAGCAATACAGGCCTACCTGAAGAAGCAAGAAAAATCCCAGTCAACCTAACCTTCTACCTAGGGGAGCTAGAGAAAGAACAAAGTAGAAGGAAGTAAATAAGGACTACAGTAGAAATAAATGAAATAGAAGCTTAAAAAACAATAGAACAGATCCGTGAAACCGGGAGCTGGTTCTTTGAAATGATCAACAAAATTGATAAACCTCTAGTCAGACTCCTCAAAAAGTCCGATGGAAAGAACCACCGAAACCATAGAGAGCTACAAAGTTTTACGAGAAAATCATGAAAAATTGTAGGCCAACAAACTGGACGACCTAGAAGAAATGGGTAGATTCCTAGAAACAGAACTTCCCAAAGCTGATGGGAGGAAGAAATAGAAAATTTGGACAGACAGATTACTGATTCGTGGCTGGTAATCAAAAAGACTCCCAACAAGCAAAAGTCCAGGACCAGATGGCTTCATAGCCATCGGTTTCTGCCAAACATTTACAGAGTTACCACCTGTTTTGTTCTCAAACTATTCCAGAACCAGCATTACCCTTCTACCTAAAACCTGACACACTACAAAAAGACCTATAGGCCATTGTCGCTGAACATAGATGCAAAAATTCTCAACAAAATACTAGCAAACTGAATCCAACAACACCGTAAGTCATTCATCGCAATCAGGTGGGAATGATTCCTGTGATGCAAGCTGGTTCAATATTTGCAGATCAACAGGATACATCAGCAAGAGAAGAGAGGATGTGATCATTTCAGTAGAGACAGAAAAAAGCATTTGATAAAATACAATTTCCATTCATGATAAAAACCCTCCAAGAAGGATTAGAGGGAACACACTTCAACCTAAAGGCAATAATATGAAAAACCACTGCTGACCTCATACTCCATGGTGGAAAACGGAGCTCTTTCCACCTAAGATCAGGAACAAGACAAGGATGTCTATTCTCGACACTTTTGTTTAACGTAGTGTTGGAAATCCTAGCCACAGCAGTCAGGCGAGAAAAAGAAAAGGCATCCAAATAGGTAAAGAAGAAGTAAAACTTTCACTGTTTTCAGATGACTTGATACCATATATAGAAAATCCTCCAGACTCCACCCAAAAACTACTAGACCTGGTAAAGGAACTCCTAAGAATGCAGGATACAAAACCAATATACGGAAATGTGATGCCTTTCTATATGCTAATCATGAAGTGACAGAAAACAGTCCTGTTCACAGTTGCACCAAAGGAAACAAAAAAAAAAAAAAAAATACTTAGGAATAAACTTAACCAAAGAGGTGAAAGGGCTGTCATCTGACAACTATAAAACATTGGTTCTAGCATTTTCAATTTCTTTATTCAAATGGAAAAATATTCCAAGTTTGTGGATTGGGAGAATCGATATGGCTATAATGTCCATACTCCCTAAAGCAATCTCCAGGATCCATGCAGTCCAGAACAAAACTTGGAGATAGCACAGTTCCAGATAGAAGATATACTACAAAGCTGCAGTAATCAAAACCGTATAGTACTGGCAGAAAAAGATGCATAGGCCAATGGAGCAGAATAGAGGGCCCAGAAAGAAGCTCGTGATTACGTGGTCAATCTTCGACAAAGGAGGCGAGGATAGCAGTGGGGAAAAAGACGGTCTCTCCAGCAAACGGTGTTGGGAAAACTTTCTTAAACCATACACGAAAACTCAAAACGGATTAAGGACCTTGTCTATAACCCTCCCACTCTGAACACCCTTGATCTCATCTGCTCTCAGAAGCTAAGCAAGGTCAGGCCTGGTTAGTATTTGGATGGGTTAAAGACCTAAATGTGAGACCTGAAACCATAAAAATCCCAGAAGAGAGGGGCGCCTGGGTGGCGTAGTCGGTTAAGCGTCCGACTTCAGCCAGGTCACGATCTCGCGGTCCGGGAGTTCGAGCCCCGCGTCGGGCTCTGGGCTGACGGCTCAGAGCCTGGAGCCTGTTTCCGATTCTGTGTCTCCCTCTCTCTCTGCCCCTCCCCCGTTCATGCTCTGTCTCGCTCTGTCCCAAAAATAAATAAACGTTGAAAAAAAAAAATTAAAAAAAAAAATCCCAGAAGAGAATACAGGCAGTAATATTTCTGGCATTGGCCATAGCAACATTTTTCTAGATACGTCTCCTGAGGCAGGAGAAACAAAAGCAAAAAATTGGGACTACATCAAAGCAAAAAGCTTTTTCACAGCAAAGGAAACTGTCGACAAAACTAAGACAACTTAATAGGCGATATCTGCAAGTGACCTATCCAATGGTTAGTATCCAAAATACATAAAGAACTTCTGTAACTCAACACCAAAAAACAATCCAATTTAAAAATGGGCAGAAGACCTAGTAGCCACTTTTCCAGATAGCCAACAGACACATGAAAAGATACTCATCGTCGTTCATCAGGGAATTGCAAATCTGAATCACAAAATAGCTCCTCATGCCTGTCAGAATGACTAAAATTAAAAAAGAAAAGTGTTGGCCAGGTTGTGGGAGGAAAAACCTCTTGAACTGTTGGTGAGAATGTAAACTGGTGTAGCCACTATGAAAAACTGTATAGCTGTGTTTCACCCAATGAAATCTTGCTCTGCCATAAGGAAGAATGAAATCTTGCCATTTGCAACAACATGGATGGAACTGGAGGATATTATGCTAAGTGAAAGAAGTCCGAGAAAGACAAATATCCTGTGTTTTCACTCATGGGGAATTTGAGAATCTTAACAGAAGACCATGGGGGAAGGGAAGTGGAAAAAATAGTTTCAAACAGAGAGGGAGGCAGGCAAATCATAAGAGACTCTTAAATAGAACAGACTGAGGGTTGATGGGAGGAGCGAAGAGGAGGGGAAATGGGTGATGGGCACCGAGTGGGGGCACTTGTTGGGATGAGCACTGGGTGTCGAATGTAAGCAGTGAATCATGGGCATCTACTCCGGAAGCCCTGAACACGCTGTATATGCTGTATGTTAGCTAACTTGTCAACAAATTAAAAATAGTTCCTAAAACTTGAGCAGGACAGATCAGAGATACTTGATCCTTTAATATATAGTAGCAATTATCACAAATTAATGCAGAATTAGTGTGTAGTTTTGGAACAATTGGCTTGCAGTTTGGAAAATTAGTACCCATTCTCATGTGATAGTCTAACTAGACATTGAGAAAAAGCAAAATATTTTTGAAACTTTAGGATTTAGAAAAACATGTACTACATGATGGTGACATCATTTCTAGTATGATTCAAATCATTTATGCTTTTGAGGTAAACCGATTCTTTGGGGCTGATACATATTTAAGATTTTCAAGTGTTTTCCATCCTTCTTTACTATTGGAAAAAAATTTTTAATGCTAACAGGATAAAACCCTTACGTGTAATTATGAATGTTTAATAGTCCTGTAACATTGAAATCAAGTAACTTTCACATGATAATAGCCGGGGTAGTGTTTGTTCATTCTGACTCTCTGCCTTGCATAAAATCCAAAAAGTTTCCATCTGAAATTCAACTATTGCTTTAAAAACATCAGTAGTTCATAGGCACGTGATGATTCTCAGCCCTTTCTTTCATCCCAAGGAAAGACACCATTTAATATCCCTCAAGGCCTAGTTCAAAGGGGTCCTTTTCTAAGGACATCATGGATGTAGATTTCTGAAAGTCACACAGTTAGACTTGGGGGGCCAGGAGTTGGCTGCACCAAATTTGATATCTTTAAATTGCACATAAACCACCACAAACCTAATGTAAGAAATCAATCCTCGTTTATGGGGACATTTAACTTCAATACAGAATCATGGTTCAAATTGGTTATCTTAGATTTTTTTAAAAAAAAATTTTTAATGCTTATTTTTGAGACGGAGGGAGACAGAGTGGGAGTGGGGGAAGGGCAGAGAGAGAGGGAGACACAATCTGAAGCAGGCTCCTGGCTCTGAGCTGTCAGCACAGAGCCCGATGTGGGGCTCAAACCCACGAACCGTGAGATCATGACCTGAGCCGAAGTCGGACGCTTAACCGGCTCAGCCACCCAGGCGCCCCGGTTATCTTAGATTTTTAATTAAGGATCCTAGATCCACTTTATCTCTTTGAGGTGAGTTATAAAATACGCTCCATCTGTTAATTTATCATGTCTGATTAATTCTGCATGACGTGGAAGTCACATACTGATTTGATTACTGCAGGCACGGTGCCTTGGAACCTTCTCGGCGGGCGGGGTGGGGGCAATGGCTCAAATAAGAGCACGTTCACACGTGGAGGCCCCAACGTCAGCGTGGCTCAGATCAGAGCAGACTAATCCCCAAGTCAGAAGTATTGTCTTGAAAAATGTGTCTGCTAACATGGATGCCTTGTGAGCCTAAAAACGAAAAACCTGATGGCCGAATTTTCCAGGGAAAGATGTTGGTGGGAGTCAGACACCGGCCAGGGCAACACGGGCATTGCTTTTCAGCTCATGGGGGGGCAGGTCTCTAGAAGAAATCCCTCGGAGTGGTGTTTGCCTCTGCCTTTCATCCTCTTCTGCCCTGTGACCTGCTCTTGGTCAGGCAAAGGCAGTCCGCTCTGATGGAAAATTGCATTTCTCTTCATTTTAAATCGCCCTTCTCAGGTTTCCTGTTCTTTCGGTCTGAGCAGCATGCGTTCAGGTGATGTCCTTGCCAAAGGTTGGGCCTATGGTAACGCGCGTGCCACCTTCACAGGTCGTTTTGCTAAACAGAGAGTCTCAGACCAAAACCCGTAAGCATTTCGGAAGTGTACCTGAGGCATCCAGTAACTCCTCCTCTGGTGTTAAAAGTGTGCGGGGACATGCGCGAGAAACAAGTGGTGCCTGATTCTAAGGAGGTGCCAGAACAATTCTTTCACCCCCCCCCCCCCCCCCCCCCCCAATCGCATGAAGCAACGCTCCGGTAATTATCTTGCGCATCACTGCCGTCGTGTTGTAAATTCTGACTCTGGCTGTGTGTTACAATCACCTGGGCAGCTTTTAGGAATGCCGATGCCCGGGCCCCACTCCCAAAGGTCCTTAACGTCTGGGTCTGGGGGAAACTGGACAGCTAGGTTTGTGCAGCCACATTTGAGAATCAGAGGCTTCCCATCTGCCCTGAGAACCAGACCGGAGGGACCCTGTTCTCTTAGCCTCAGCACCTCTGAAAGTTAGAGCCTGGGCTGAGGTGTACCGACCTGCCCAGGGTTACCCGATTCGTGGCAGGGTTGGGGTGAAAACCCAAGCCTTCTCTCTGAGTGGGCTTCGAAATGAAATTCGGCAGCGCCTTCATCACGCTGTGGCCATTGTGTGAAATTCTTCGGGTATTACGTTAAGAATCCGTTTCTGGGAAACGGAATGCAACTTGTTCAGGCCTGGACTCCCTCCAGCCTTAACGGACTGTCTCCCATGCACCAGGCGTCTAGTGCTAGGCGGGAGAAAGATGAAGGCGACCGGGCCCTTGGGTTAGGGTTAGGGTTAGGGCCAGGACTGGAGCAGTGGGTTTGGCTGGGAGCCTCGGAGGGAGTTTCGCAAGAGGTCAGCTCCAGCCAACAGGGCGCTACCTCCCTGTAGCCCGGGGGTAGGGGTGGGGGATGTCCTGTTTCCTCCCTGGGGAGCCATAATCCTAAAGAAGGGGGAAAGGGGCAGCCCTTCCCTTCCTTCTGTTCTTGATGTCTAGACTTGAAACGGATCCAACTCTGCAAATCTCTTAGATAGTGCTGCTTAACCCCCTAGTCCCTCACCTCAGAGCCCGTGTTGACCACACTTGGGGTTTCCCATAAATGCTTCAGCCATCGCTTCTCAGAACCTCTTCTGGCTCACCACCACCCCCCCCCCATTGTTGCCAACTTTTCATCAAAGGCAGGCATTCCTCGAATCTGTCCTCTCGATGTTCTTCCCTTCCTCCGTCTAACCACGTGCTCCCCTGACCCCCCAGCCAGCAGCCCTCGCTGGTTGGCCAAGGCTGCCCACGTGGTCCAGCTCTGGAAGATTCTTGAGAGCTGGTCTCTCGCTGGCCCTCACGAGGATCCTCGGGTTGTGAGGGAGGCGCCAGGTGTGTGCTAGCCGGGGTGGGGGCAGGCCGGGCCACCCATTCACGTGATCTCTACCTCGTTGGACCGCAGCAGGGCTTGGTTGTGTCTGGTTTCTGTGACTTCAGAATTTTCTCTTGATCCTGATGTGGCCGGGGTGGTAGTTGTTTGGAAGTAAACTTTTACTGCCAAAGTCCCCTTAGAAGGTATCCCCCTTCTTCTGAAGGAACTTTCTTCTTGTTTCTTCCTTTTCATATATCGAATGCTTACGTGCACTGTTGTAGCTATGCTGGTAAACAAAACAAAGTTCCCGTGTGGATCTTGCCTTCTAAGGTGACCTGTGGGGTTGGGGAGGACGTTTATTTAGCACCTACTTTGTGCCAACAATAACCTCCTCCTTCGTGGAACAAGCGGCAGGTTAAATACACTGAGTGTTGTGTCGATAAAGAATAAAACAGCTCCTGACTGTGTGCTCGTACCTACTTAGGAAATTTATAGCTTAATGTGACCAACGTGTAGATCAAGTGCAATGAAAACACACGTAAGAGGGGAGTTGTGTGTGTGTGTGTGTGTGTGTGTGTTTTGTGGTTTTCTGACAATTGATCTTGAAAGGCTTGACTAGTGCAGGTGACCTTAGAAATGAGCCTGGAATGAGGAAGAGAGGAGAGAGAAGGCAGTTCTATTCAGGAGGAATTGGGTGGGCCAAAGTGCAGGACGTGAGTGAGCATGGTGTCGGGGAACAAGAACAAGGGATTCTGGGAACAAAACTGCAAGCAAAGCTGTGAACAGCCTTGCACATCCCAAAGGGAGGACCCTGTAGATAGTAGGAAACTACGTCGGGTTTTACAGCTCAGTGGTTGATCCCAGCAGAGCCGTGTGTTCAGAGGTCCCTTTGGCGGAGTGGGGGACATCTACAGGGGAGACGGGTTAGGACTCTGAACCGGGGGTAGTCTTCTAATCAAGACGGAGAAAGGCTCTAGTCTTTGTCCTAGGTAGGGCAGGAGGCAAAGAAGACTGGACGCACGGTTGTCAGATGTTTGTAATTGGAATATGCCGTGGAGAGGAGTCACTGAAGACATGGGTTTCTGGCTGGAACATCTGGCTGTGCCGTTCGCTAGGAACAGAATATGACATTGCTGTGCTTAAGACCCATGACTCGCATATTAACGTTTGTTCTGAGAGCAACCCTGAGACCCCTAGGTGGGATGATGTCACCCCGTTTTATATCAGGTTAATGGAAGTCAGGAAAAACGGTCATCTGCTCAACTTTGGAACTGTGACCGCAGAGGCCAACAAAGCCTTGAGAAAGACTGGGTAAGAGCCAAAGAGCTGAAACGTCCAGCCTCGGCTTGAAGGAAGTTAGCTACAATCCCGGTGTCCAGACTTCCAGGATTAAGACGTCGGCAACGGTACTTAAGGCTAGGGATGTGGGCTGTGAGGCCATTCCTTCTGGGTTGTGTTGACTTAACAACCATAACACGGGACGCTGAGAAAAATTGCCCCAGGCATCTGCTGCTCCAGATTGTGGCCAGGGTGCAAACCCAGCCAGTTAAAAAAAAAAAAAAAAAAAAAAATCCCCCAAAGCTAGTGTGGAAGGAAACTCAAATTATTTGGGAAGGCATGATTGTTTCTTGGGTGGATTAAGTGTGTTTTAGGTTCAAGTAAGAGCTAAGTAGAAGCAAATCACATTATTTTTTGGTTCAAAACCAAAAAATACGTTTGCTATCTCAAATATTGGTATTTAACATTATAAAAGTGCTGCCCATGAGAGAAAAATTCTTTTGCTTCTATTTAAAATAGGTAATCGAGTAAAAGGTTTTAGACTCATGTTTACAAGCATGGAAGCTGATAAATTAGCGGATAAACGAGAGACATTAAGTACTGATTATATTGAAATTTTAAATGAAAAATCTGAGGTGGTTGACGTACTCTAAAAACGGATGATTGAAAATTTCTGAATGCGGTTAACATGCAGAGAGCGTAATTTGTGAACTTCCTCTTTAAAAGAATTGTTAGCGTCACTATATGGATTTGTAAGGAGAACTTTAATTTGAATTTGTGAACTTGAATGCATTGAACATTCACAAAGTCAAAGTTGACTTTGAGCGAGGCTAAGCGCGAGTTGGGAGCTCATGACCCGAGTGGAAATCAAGTCAGACGCCTGAACAGCTGAGCCACACAGGTGCCCTGAATGTGAACTTTTAAAAGTGACCAGTTCAGAAGTAACTTTGGAATTTTCAAGTGTTCCAGAAACCGCTCTGGAGAACATGAAACGCACTGACAGCCGGTATACTCTACAAGTTTGTATTTTGACGCTGTGGATGGCGACTAATGACAGCTGTGTCCTGCTGGCCGCTGGGTCATGTGATTATCTGCGTGTGTATGTGCAGCCTCTGGTGTTTGTTCCTGTCGTTCCCCACCCCCTGCCCCCCGTACCCCCTCGCCTCAGGCCCCAGTCAGGAAGCTTCCTTGAGGTCTGTCTGCTCTGACTTCCTTTAGGGTTTAAAGTCCATACCGCATAATTTTACTTAATTATATGCCCTCTTGCCACAGTCTCGAATTCTTTGGCTAAGTCTTGTTTTCCCACCCAGATAGGTTAAAACAAAACAAAACACGGAAGAAAAAGCCCACCTCTTGGGTTGACTGGGTTTGAGTTCTTTGCCCTGAACCACCGTCCTCTATAGGGGAACCACAGGATGTGCGTTTTCAGAATCCTTTACATCAGTGGCTCCTACGGCCCAGCGGAGAAGGCTTCAGAATACCAGGGCTCCTGTCTTGGCTCCGTGACTTGTTGGCTGTGTGAACTTGGCTAATTTATCAGGGCAGTCCAGGCCTCCATTTCTTCGGCCCCTTAGCCCAGCGCCTGCCAAATAATCAAGCTCCATGAGTCTTCCTTCTTCCTGTTCCTTCTTCCTTCCTTCCTTCCTTCTTGTTGCCGTATTCCCGGGAAGAACGGAATGGCAGCATCGCCGGCTAAGTGGCTCTCCTCTGGGCAGGCCAGGGTGGAGAGGGAGGGCAGCTGGGTGGCCCTTGTACCCTCTCTGAGAGCCCTGGGGTTGCTGCCTGGAGGAGGCGGGAGGGAAGGCCAGGGTCCCCTCTGGAGCATGTCCACGGCGCACTGATGGAGGGAGGGAGGGTTAGGTGGTCCGAAGGACCGTTGCTTCTGCCAAAAGGTTGACTAAGCTCTCACTCGACGCTTGAGATTTGCCCCCGTCGCTCTTAATGTAAAGGTGAGCAAAATACGTGTTCGTTCAGCCCCCGCTTTCTGTGAATTGCAGGAACTCTGAGGGGGGAGGACTCCGCAGACCCAGGGATGCGAATAATCGCGGAGCCCCGGCAGTCTGTCACATCCCAGCAGGTCTCGAAAGCGCACGGACTGAATAGCTTTAAGTCAGCCAAGCGGGTAGACCTTGTCCTGCTCCTAAGACTTTTTAGACCTCTGTTTTCTCCGTTGACTGTGTCCTTGAGTCAGCATCTACTTGAGCCTGAACTTGATGCTTAAGATACAGGCTCACTTTTGAAGCTTTTAGGTCAGTGTCACGAAGGCCACCTTTCTGCATTCAGAGAAACGCTTTTTGGCAACCTTCTGCTTTGCCCAAGCGTGGGTGTCTGCTGGAGAGCATTTTGCATCGTTTTTCTGCTTTCTGAAAAAGTCTGGTCGCTGTGCGTTTCCTTCTGAGCTGTGCCCGGAGGGGAGG
Organism: Herpailurus yagouaroundi; assembly: GCF_014898765.1. NCBI lineage: Eukaryota > Metazoa > Chordata > Mammalia > Carnivora > Felidae > Herpailurus > Herpailurus yagouaroundi. The sequence goes on from NW_024412397.1 coordinate 16,706,633, forward strand.
GGCCGCGAGAGAGCGGTCACCCTCAAGCAGGTGTCCTAGGGGTCCTTTCCTGGGTTATCTATCGCTCAAGTTCTGAGTCCTCACCAGTCCTCCACCGGAAGGAGGGAGTGTTGATGCTGAGTACGCCAGCTGAGCGACACCTAATGAATGACAAAGGACATGCGTTGGTGGCCCGGCTGCCCTGAGTGTAAGACTACCTTGTTCTGTTGAAAGCACCAGAGCCAGCTGTGAGATCAACCAGTCGATGTCTCGGTACCTTCCAGTTCTCTGAAAACAAGCCTGCTGTCGCAGACGGTTTCGTTTCCTCCTCCTCTTTGTGCTAAAGCATGAGGCCTATACAGTAAAAAGCAACCTCAGAAAGCCGACTGAATCTGAGTCAAAGAACATTGGTCCCCGGAGCACGTCAGAAGTTGATTGTTGTGCATAAAGAGGCCCTTTGGGTTGTCTGGTGTTGAACACTTGCGGGCAGCTCATGAATCCCCCTGCCCCCCGCCCCAGGGACCTCGGTAGGGAGGAAGGGGAGCGGTGTGCCGGAATTCGCTTTGCTAGCTGGCTCTGCAGAGAACGAGCCCTGTCACCTCTGGTCTCCGTCTGAGGCTCAGCTCGTGCGTCCACCTCTAGGGGTCGGTGGGATGATTTTCTGAGCGAGCCCTGGAGCCCTCTCAGGAAGCGGCTGGAGGCGCCAATGCTGCTTTCCTGGTTCCCAGGCGGGTCAGACCAGTGCAGTTATGTAACGTGCGTATGAAACAAAAGCCCTTCTGAAAATGAACACTAACGATCCCGTTAAAGCACAGTATCCCAATCCTGGGAGTGCTTCTAGCTTCTAAATTTTATCAGCGAGTGCCGGAGGAGGAGATTTCCTACGGCCAGAGTCTAGGAAATCCTTTTCTGTTCTAGGGGTATGTTGGTCTGTAACGTGATTACCGGGTGGCTTTTTTTTTTTTTTTTTTTTTTTTTGAGAGGAAGGGGTGGGGAGCAACAGAGCTTAGGACAGTGTTAGATGGTCTTTGCCTAAAAAGGTCTGTTCTTAGAAATTACCTTTAAATAATTTTCTGAATAATATACATACACACACAATTTACTAAACACCATATGTGTATACATACACACATTATATGTATTATATACGTTGCTTAATATATATAAAAGTATAGAACAGTACTACAGTGAAGGCCCTTCCAGCACTCAGGTTAAGATATGAAATATTTCAGTGGTTAACACACCCTTTGGTCACCTCCCTGATTTCAGCCCTCTCTATTCCAGCCACACGGAGCCACGATCCTGAACTTTGTTATTTGTTATTCCCACACATTCCTTATGCTTTTGTTGCTTATGTGTTTATCCTGTAAGTGACACGTGGTACTATTTTTCGTGTCTTTAAGTTTCACATAAATCATCATGTGACTTTTGTCCCCCCCCCCCCCATGTTAGGTTTATGTGCTATATCCATGTTGACCCGGATACTTAGCCTACTTTCACTTTCCTGTGATATCCCATTGTATCCATGTCCCAAAGTTGGAGAAAGAATACTGTGCGGGAATATTTCATATGTAAAAAAAATCTTTAACGTTTATTTTTGAAAGAGTGCAGCAGGGGAGGGGCAGAGAGAGCGCGCAGGACATAGAATCCGAAGCAGACCCCAGGCTCCGAGCTGTCAGCACAGGGCCCGACGCGGGGCTCGAACTCACGAACCGGGAGATCATGACCTGAGCTGTTGTCAGATGCCTAACCAACTGAGCCACCCAGGTGCCCCTCATTCATATTTTCTTGGTAGTAAGTGGAAATCTTGTCCAATCGTGCTGAAATATTATGCCTACTCCCTCCCCCCATAGCTGGATCATTGCCTCTATGGGTAGATTGGCGTGACTTCTGCTTTGGAAAATTCATGCTTTGGCAATGTTTCATATTAGAAGACCCTTTCAGAAAAAGCCTTTGCCGATCTACTCCATCAACTCTGATCACGTGAAGGATGGATCGGAGGAGAATGAAACTGATAGGAGGTGGAGGTAAAGACACCTTCAGGGTTAATGAGGCCAGGAAGTAGGAAGCCCTTGACTAAACCATGGCAGCAGGGATGGAAAGATCTATGAGGGCTGGAGAACTAGTAAGAGTGTGGAACCTGTAGTACTTGGTGGTGTAGTACAGGGAGGAGATCAGAATGGCTTGTCTGGCTTTGGTCTATTAGGTGAATAATGGAACCATTCTTTAGCATGTAGAATTCCTAAGGAGGTAGCCGTATTAGTGGTAATGAGGTTGGGTAATGATGATTGATTAGTCTTGGACTTGTTGAATTTGAGCTGCCTATAACATGTGAGAGATGTCCAGTAAGCAGCTGTATGTATGCGTCTGGGAACAGGAGAGAGAAATGAGCTGGAGTTAGACTTCTGGCGTACGAATGGTGGATGAAGCCACAGAAACAGATGAGGCTCCACGAAGGAGGGTGCACGATGAGAAGGGGGAAATGGCTGAAGACCAAACTCATCAGAACACCGAGAGGAGCCTGTAAAGCAGAGTGGAGGGTGGCCGCCTAAGAAAGGAGAGAGAAAAGTGCTGTCCTGAAGACGAAGGGAGACGTTTTGAGGAGGAGGAGTCGGTCAACAGACCAGAGGTGACAGAAAAGTTAGGCAAGAACTCAAGGCTGTTGGATGTAGCCTCAAAGAGAACATTGGTGATCTTCAGGAGAGCTGTGTCAGTGGAAGGGAATCTGGATGGGAACCAGATTCTGAATCGGGGAACACTGGGTAATGAGAGAAAAAGAGACAACAGATGTTGAATACTGTTTCAGGAGATTTGACTGGGCCTGGGAGAAAGATGGCAGCAAGAGAGTAACTTGTTCTGAACTGAGAGGAGGCATGAGCATGGTTATATGCCCAAGGGAGAGATCCAGTATAGAAGACTTGATAAAGGAAAGGGGAGGTGACTGAGGAAGGAATGGAATCCATATCAGAAGGAGAAGGCTCAACCTTGGGTTCCCACTGAGGAGGAATGGCAGAAGGAAGAGACTGGTGGGGAGGGGGATGCATTTGTAATTGGGAGGTTGGGAAGTTGAGAATACTTCTGCTTTACCTCTGCAGATGCCTTTCATCCACCACCACCACCGATCCTAAGGAACTTCCGGTTGTCTTACAGGAGTCATTCAGCAGCACTTTCTCAAGAGCTGTCCTGTCCAACATAGCAACCGCTAGCCACCTAAGGCTATTTAAACTTAATTTTTTTAATCGTCTTTAATTTTAACTCCCATTTCTAAATAAGCCACATTTCAAAGATACAGTAGCCACATAGTGGCCACCATATTGGACGTCAGAGCTGTAGAATACGTGGAGAGTTCTCCCTGACAACTCCCCCTTCTGTAAGCCTGCCTTCTGTATTAGACCTGCTTTCTATGAGTCCTCTATTCACCTCAGTGTCAAGTACGTAAAAGGCAATTCAACCATCTGTAAAACTTTGTATCCTAGTTGCTAGATCAATTCAACAATCTATAAAAGTTTACATCCCAGTAGCTAGATGAGTGTATGGTTCACAAGGAATGGTGAATGAATAGTCATTGAAAACTCAAATGAACAAACTAAAGAGTGAGTGAATGGGTGCGTTGCCCTAAGTCTTTGGGCCTTAAGGCAGTGAAGCTTGGAGCTCCATAGTGATTGGATAATCGTTCATTCACAATAAACACCTTCTTTGTATTAAAGTTCCACTTGAAATGCTCACCGGCAAGTCTTGAGCTTCTCAGAAATCTTTACCCTTCTTGAGTAGTTGACAAATTCTACTTCCAAGAACCTTCTCCAGATTATTCCATTGCTGATATAAAATTAAAACTGGGCTTTAGTCCTATGTTTCTCCTGAAAGGTAGGAAGTAAAGACCGAGGACAGCTCCTCTCCTTTGAAATGCAAAGATAGCATTTGGTAGGATGACTGCTAAATAATTTCGTCTGCATTAACATCTTGGCCTAAGTGTAAGTAGTCTGTTTAGCACAAGCTAAAAGTAGGGATCTGGGGATCTGGAACAAAGGAAAATTCATTGTCATATTGACCTATAAGGAGTCAAAAAAGATTTAAGGTCCTGGAAAAAGGAGTTTTGTAAATGATGCAACAACAATATTAGCTAATGCTTATTGAATACATGTGGGCCAAAACACTGTATTGAATAGCTTTTATATTCTAATTTTTAGCATAAGCCCCTCACATATATGCTTTTATTGCCCCCATTTTGTAGATGGTAAACCAACAACCTGAGGTTTGAAGAGATTAAATAACCTTGTTAGTATCACACAGTAAGTGGTTAGAATTTGAATTTAGGTAGGTTCCAGAACCTGTGTTTAACCACTGTGCTATACTTACTCCCAGGCCCCGCAGTGGTGCTCTGGGATGAAACCCGAGTCTGTCAAGGACAGCTGAAGGGCGTTAGAGGGAGAGCAGCCAAAGAAACCAAAATGAATGTAGCAATCATGCTTCCCTTTTAGCCTTCGTAGGCAATCACCAACTCCTAGAGGAGTTGTGCCCCCATAGCTCATTGTAAGTCCTTTGATATTTGGGATGATTGTCCAGTCGGAACAATATCCTAAATGGTGGTGGGTCTCCAGTGTAGTAATCTGCATCCATGTAAATAATTCATCCTTTTTAATTCACAGACTATATCAGACTCTGGACATTAAGAGGGGGATCTTCACAGTATATCCAAGCTCATGAACCACCATCTACCATGCTGATTGGCACATGCTTTTGTATAAAGATCAACCCAAACCACACAAAATTAGAGGACCAAATCCACAACTGCAAAAAGGCTGAGCATTTCCAGGTGGACAGGATTTGGGGGTTAACCTTGGTTTTCAAAGAGGACCACTTTGGCCTTTAATCAGTCTAAGGCATGCGTGTGCTTATTCCTTCGGGGGTTTCATTTAGAGTGTGGACGTCCATTAAAAAAGCCCTTCTCTGAGGAGCTAGTAAACTGTAAAGTGAGAACTTGCATTTGTGTTTATCAGTGTAAGGTCACACAGTTCGGTTAAGAAAGCAGTTATGCTCAAAGTCCGATGCCTTGGCTAAAAAAAGAAGACTTCATTAGGTTCTCTTTTCATTGTAAAATAGCCAGAGGGATGAAAGAGCCAAAATAAAATGCAGCCTCCAGAGATGATACTTGATGTGTTTCTTGACACCCCTCTGTGTATGTCCCCCTGTGGCCACTTGGAGATGCTTGATTTACAGATGCTGAGCTGGTCCCAAGAGGGGACCCAAAGATGACAGGGATTCACATATGGACATTATCTTTGAAGGCAAAAAGTCATGTTTACTACGTCTTTTTTTTTTTGGTGACCCTTTGGAATGGCATGTCATAACAGACTTGTTAAGCATGTAGATAATTAAAACAAAGTTTGGTTTATAAACAAGGCACATAGGAAGTCAGCATTTCACTTGTGTGCTTTGTGGTTTGCTATGTGGACGTTTTCCTCCTCACGGATGCCTTTCTGATTTCCCTGAAAGGGTCACTGCGTCCCTATCCCATCTGAGGAATTTCATCCCAAGTAACTAAACAGTTCTGGGGGAGCTCTGATGCCTTTAGCGCGGTCATGGAGCACACAGAAGAGATGCCAGTGTGATCCCTGCCCTCTGGGAGCTCCACAAAGCATTGTTTTTTTGTTTTTTTTTTTTCTGAAATGGTTAACAGATAAGGACTAATTTTGTATTACTAGGAAAACTATATTTGTCCGACTTTAAGTCTGGGATCGATTGGACTTTGTCCCGGAGCACAGCAGGAGCTGAGATCATCACCGTGGCTCTGGAAGGGTAACGTGTTCTGGGCAAGAAGCTGTGGCTGGGAAGTTCAGGCATTCAGATTCCTGTCCCAACCCCGTTTCCTGGGGTCCGGCCTAAGCCGTTTTCAAGTGGAACAGGTCACTCGTTCGGCTTTTCCCACGGAAATTGCCAGGAGGACAACAGGTTATCCCAAGGCTACCTCATCAGGCAGTGGTCCTAGGGGCTCTGGGCCGTTGGGCCCTTCTCTGGATTTTCCTGTCTGACGACAGGAGTGTATGTTAACTCGGGGGTCTCCGGGGAGTAGAAAGTGTTTCATCCACCTAGGAATGTGTCACTGGAGTGAGAGGCCCTGTCACCTTTAGGCCCATGGTTTCTCAGCAAGGTCTTAGCACATGGGAGGCAGTCAGGAACTCTCTCCTGGGCAGTGATCCTAATGGCTACAAATGGGGGTGCAGAGGACCTGGTCATAGGACATGGTTTCCTCTGCCCAGAGTTGCCTCCATTTACCACCCTCTCAGCATCTACCTGGCTCACTTTTTTTTTTTTTTTTTTTTTTTTTTTTGGTCCTTCAATGCTCAATTCGAGTAATGCTTTCTCCACGAAGCCCTTCCCATTCCTCCCCGGCAGTGAGGAGCTCTCCTCAGGCCATGCCAGATAGATCCCAATTCACGCCTTATTCCAATCCTCTGACCGTCTGTTCTCGAAGGATAGGACATGTCTTTTTCCTTGTGGCTCCTCGGTGCCTAGCACAGCGACTGGCTTTCAGGAAATGAAGGCATGATCAGGCTTCACTCTTCTTTGGTTTTAAATTTTTCTAGAATTAAAAAAAAAAAATTGAGCTGTGATGGACATACGATATAATAGCTTAAGGTATACAACAGAATGAATCGATGTTTGTATATATTTGAGAAATGATTACCATAGTCTAGTTAGCATCTATCATCATACATATAGAATTTATTTGTGATAAGAACTCTTAAGGTCTACTCTCTTAGCTGCCTTCAATATGCAATACTGTACTATAGGCACCATGCCGTGTGTTATGTCGACATCTTTTATAATCGGAAGCTTATACCTTTTGACCCACTTCACCCACCCCTCCCTCTGCTCTCTGTATCTGAGCATGGTGTCTAAGAGTCCATATATAGTCTTCATCGTTTTTATTTTTGAGAGGGAGGGAGTGAAATGTGTGTTTTATATCTGTTAGAGTGGACTCTAGAGAAGGTGGGTTTGAAACCCCTCTTGCTTTTACTGGAGGCGTGTCTGTGTTGCATGACATTAACCCCTGCTCTGAAAAGAGGGCTCACAGACCCCTGACTGGTGGCGCCATGGGTCTCTGTCCAGTGACTCTTTGGCCTTGCGGGTCTGTATAGTGCTGAACCTCTTGAAGCGAAGGCCACCCCCCGCCCCCCGATGTCTTGTGACTACTTTCTCCACTGGGTTCTTCCTCACTGGTCTGTCTGAGATGAGATAAAGTACCTTCCCCCCTTTCTTTTTCTTTTTTTTTTTTTTTTTTTTAATGTTTTCTGTCTTTACATTTTAGTGTGTGCAGGGGAGAGGGGTAGGAGGAGAGAGAGAATCCTTTTATTTATTTATTTTGAGAGAGAGAGAGAGAGAGAATGAGTGGGAGAGAGGGAATTCCAAGCAGGCTCCGCACTGTCAGCACAGAACCCGATGCAGGGCTCAATCCCACGAACTGTAAGATCATGTCCTGAGCCAAGCTCAAGAGTCAGACGTTCAGCCGACTAAGCTACCTAGCGCCCCGAGAGAGACCGTTAAGCAGGGTTCCCCCCCCCCCCCGCTCAGCTCAGAACCCAACGTGGAGCTCGATCCTGTGACCCCAGGATCATGACCTGAGCTGGACGCTCAACCGACTGATCCACTCAGGCGCCCTCCCCGCTTTCGGTTTTTAAAAAGTGATAGGTAGCATCGGTGTTTCCGCTCATGGAGCATCAGGCTTCCCACGTGGTCCTATACTGGCCCTACAGAGTCCTTCCTGTTGGGATGTGGAATCTGAGACGTAAAGCGGTTGAACACCTTGCAGCCCGGGTAAGTCCACGTCAAGCTCTAGGTGCTCCTTTGGATCCCCTTTGTCGTGTCTGAGCTGCTTTTTATTTTTCTTGACTTATTTGCTCGGTCTCCAGTATTTTAACAAGAACAGGAGGTTCTCCTTCTCCTAAGAGAAAATTGGTATGTTTCTTTATAAAAGACAGAGGAGAGCGTTTTCTGGGTTGAGAGGAAAAAAGACTACTACCCTGTCAGGAGAAGGGTGCTAATTTCACTTCGTGTTCTCATTAGATTCAACAACATAGGAACATAGGATCACTTAGTAGATAATTCTGTAATTACTTAAAGATGAGCAAAAACTTGAAAATGACCCAGGATGTGAAAGGTTTTGAAGTCAGGAGCTGTGCTCCCTGGAGAAAGCCAAAGACTATATTTAAATCAGATGTTTTATGGAGAGATGAGCCGTCCTTATCTATAAAGGCCACAATCTGCCTCATCGCAGCAGTAGAGAAAGACTGTTTTAGAAATAATAATAAAAACTTTATTTACAGAAACCTTTCATCCAAGGACCCGAAGGGCCTGGCTGACATTAATTGATGAATCCTTGCGAAACATAGCGTCTTCCAGAAGAGTTTCAAGCCCCAGGGACGAAATCCTGTGCCCTGATACTTGAGGCTGTAGGAGCCATGGCTGCTTAGCCTCCAGTGGTTTATTCCAGGATCTTCTGAGCGGTTAGCATTTGGCTATGGCGCGCACACACTCTTGAATTTCTTTCCAAGGACACTTAAAATGTGTAATAGCAAACAAATTGAGTATTGTGCTCCTGGGAGCACGTGAGCGCAATTCAAGCAGTCTCCTAGTCCCCGCAACCTCCTTACCGGGATAGGTATTATCACTTCATAGTTCACGACAGTAAGACGCAGAGGTTCAACAAGTTGTCCAAGGGTGCAGAACCTGCCAGTATGAGGCTAGGTTTTGATCTCAAGTCCATCTGACTTCAAACTTGACCTCTTTACCATTTTTGACTGTACAGTCTCTCCTGTCAGATCGCACGTTCTGAGTTGGAATTGGAAACTGACCATCGTGTAATCCTTCTCACAACGATGTTAGGGTCGTACTGCTATTGGGTAAGATAATTTATGGCCCACAATCCCTGGGTCTTCAGGATTTACCCCCTCACTTCTCCATAGACTCTCCTTTTCCCTTCGGTCCCTGCCCCTATTCCAGGTCCTGCTCGTGCCTCAAGGCTTCCCCCAAAGCCTTTGTGGTTATTCAAGCTTATTGTGATCACTCCTTCTAGAGATTTCTCCCTGTGTGTGCTGTACACATGCCCCCTTTCGGTATTTCCTGTTTCACAGCATGGTGTTTTCCTGGTGAGGTCATTGTCAGTGGGAAAACGTGTTTATCCAGAGGTTTTATGTTGAGTTTGTACTCTGTGCATAAGCATCAGGGATACTGATGAAAAATGAGAGTCTGTGCTTTGAGTCTTGAAGGCAATACTAATAAATCTTGATGGAAGGAGGGAGAAATAAAGGATCGCATGAAGATAATGCTTGTAATCTCAGTCTTAACATGCTTGTCGAAAGGCAAAAGCAGAATAAGAAAAGAGCGCGGTAAGAAAATCATGAAAAAATTTAGCTTGTTTTCCTACTCCAGTCTCTCTCTGCCCTTCCATCACTCTTAAAGATGGATCCTGGTACCAAATTCTTGTACTTTGGGCCCCATGAAAGCCAGCTGTGGTGTTTAGTAAAGGACAGTGGGTAGGGTTCAGTTGTACTATCGTACTAACAAGCGATCTCATAAATAATGCGCTCGCATCACTTGCAGTCGATTTTTTCTTTTTTAATTTCTCTATTTTTTACATGTTTCAAGCTTGCGGATGTTTGGACTCTGCTGCGTAAGCAAGAAGATCAGATGTTGAATTTGCTGGTTATTTAAAGATGGGTAAAATTGAAAAGTCCTTCCGGAAAAATGAACAGTATAGAGAGGGGATGAAGGGTATGTACATGGGGATGGAGAAGGCGCGGTTTCTTCTACAATTTCAAAAGATGGGATTACACTGACTGGTTTGACAAGTGCACGATGTCCTCTCTCCCAGTGTTCTGGGCTCCACATGCGTCCTCAGTGCAAGTTCTGTTAGATACGTAACGAAAGCAACGAAAAGGAAACCGGGATAGCTAAGAGGGGTCCTTGTTTAAAGCAGACCATAGGCCCCCTTTCCTGCAAGCAGGGGAAATGGACTCTGTGAATTACGGGAATGGGAAATGACGTGTTTTTCCCCGTCTCCCCTCACCAGCCTTGAGATCTTTAAAGGAATATCGATCCCGAGGCTCGGGGGTGGGGTCAGGGCTGAGGACGCCAACTGGAGAAGTCTGAGGACTAAGTTGGCCCTTATAAGAAAAGGGGCGAGCTGTTCTGAAGGGAGAATCTGTGTGCCGAGGAGTTGGCGGTAACCAGCTGTGGGGTGCGTGGGGTGGGAGGCAGCTAGAACACGAAGGCGGCTCTGCTGACTGGTCTCCCAGCATATCCCTTAGGGAAACCCACTTTACTCCCTTAAAAACGTCTGGCATTTCTTCTGACCTTAGAACTGCTGGGAGACTGGTGGGGGCTCTTGCTGTCCCTCTGGAATGACCGGTTTCATTCAGAAGCACCATAGCTCTGGGGGGTTAGGATGAATTTTTGACCTTCAGCGATGAGAGTTTTGCTCTCAAATGATGGGTGGGATAGGAATGAACCAGGGGTGACACCGGGGCCCCCTTTTAAACCAACAAGTGTGCGAGGTCATGTGATATTTTCATTTCGTAAAATGCAGGGACATGACTCGAATGAGAATTTAATTGCCACTAACTACGGGTTCCGTTTTCTAGACGTGCCGCCTTCCACTTGAAGCCTCTCAGGTCTCTGAATCTATCCGTAAGACCCCAGACTGTGTAGGTTGCTTACAATAACTCTCCAGACAGGAATTAACATCCCAGTGGTACAGATGAAAGAGTTCAGGCACCGAGTGTAATCTGCTCGGATCTCAGGAAGAAGCGGAGCTGACGTTTGAACCCAGACCTGACTCCGTATTTGTGCTCGTAGCCACCAAGCCGTAAGGCATGCCATCACCGAGTTAATGGTACGTCAGCAGTGCCCCGGGGACAACGTGTGACTTTTGCGAAGAAACCAAATGTAGCCAATCACTCTCTTTACTACAGTGCGGTGACCAGAATTAAGGAAATGGACTGCAACAGAGTAGTTATTTCCATTTTAGTCTTTATTTAATTCGGCGCTGCGACTGTTCTATCCAGGCATGGTAACTCTGAGTTTTAGATGTCTGCCGCATCCCAAACTGCATAGCGTCTCAATTAAGCACTTGTCACATACATCAGCTCGCAAATTGGCTCCAAATGAGCTAATGGAATTAATAGCGTCCGGCGTGGTGCCTGGCACGTGGTAGAACTTCTAAATCTGCATAATGTAACTGACCAATCCTCCTCCACCCACCTAGCCCTCATTTGCCCTTGGCTTTTCCTCCTCTCTTCCCTCCTTCCATCCCCTGTAGGACTCTGGACTGTGGTTGCGGGGGGGGGGAGTAGCAGAACTTTAAAAGAGTGAAAGGAGAAGAAAAAAGCTAAGACCAAGAGAAGAGTGAAAGGAGAAGAAGAGTAGGTGGGCTAATAGGAAATAGTAGTAGACTATCAGACGTGGGTCTGCAATCAACTACGGCCGTGACACCAGGATTTGAGACTGCTCCATCATTCGGTTCCGCTCCCCTCCGCGTTGGCTTCGTTCTCAGGCACACTTTGCCGTGTGCTGGTGCGACAGCCTCCAGAAATGCCAGCCTCACGTCCTTGTGGCCCTAGATCCGTCACAAAGAGATGGCGTTAGGGGATCCAGAAAGACCACACCAGAGAACCCATCACTGAGGCCGGGTCTGGTTCACACGCTACCCTTGGTGGGATGGGGGGTCGTCCCTACCTCAGCCCACGCAGGTAGACAGTAGGAAGGGTGATGGTCCACAGAGTACTAGGGCACAGAGGTGGTTCTGTGAGGAGGTTACCTCAACGGCCCTCCCAGCCGCCACCTGCCGTACCTTGGCACACTTTGGAGGGTAGAGATCTAGAAACCGCATTCCCTCCCTCCTTGTGGCTAGGATTTAGACCTTGCCAGTCTCTGGTACCCAAGTGAGACCTGGGTTCAGAACTGGGCTAACAGGTAAATAAGCAGCACGTTTGGCTGGCGTGGACCCTGTCTGTGGCAGTGTGATTCAGCAACTTCATACTTTGGTGGCGCCCGGCGGTGGTGGGTGACTTTCTGTATCATGACACACGCAGTGTCATTCTGTGGGGACTTTTTTTTTTTTCTTGACTGCTTCACCTAGAGCCTCCTGCTTCAGGCTTTGTAAATGACTTGACATCTGATAATTCATCTTTTTCTGCTAAAACTACATAGCAGGGTTCCTGCTCCTCTTTGCTGACCCCTACTTCATAGCGCCTTTTTTGGGAGACGGGTGTGGGTACTGGGTGAACAGCACACAGCGTCCACCGGGGTCCCTGACCCTCCATTTCCATCCTGCCTTTTCCTTCTCTTTCTCTTCTTCGTTCCCTTAAAATTCAGACCATGAATGAGGTTCCAAGTTGCGTTCCTTGAGAGGCTCCAAAATACCATCCTTCCCAACAACCTTGAAGCAAAGGGTAGTTGACTGGTAAGGTGCTTGAATGAAATTAATGCGGAGACGGAGTCGGACTAGCAAAGCTCTTAAGGTCCTTTCTAAGTGTATGTATTTGCGTCCTCGTGGACATTGCCTAAGGAAAGACCGTGTTCATGGAAATATGAGGGATTTTGAGGTCAGACTTGGGTTCATATCCCCCGCTCCTCTGTTCACTAGTTGTGTGACCTAGGGAAACCATGCAGTGTCTCTGAGGCTCAGTTCTCTTGTCTATAAGTGGATACTTATTAATAAGGCCTCATGGATTTGCTTGTGAGGATTACATAGTATACTATACACACAGCGAATGCTCCAGAAAATGCCTTTTTCCTCCTTAAGCCTTAATCTTTTCTGTCTGTTCCTTTTCTGACTCCACATTATGCTGAGTGATATTAGTTGATCACTTATGTGTCCCGCCATGTTACAGCGTTTATCTCCTCGAATCTTTACAACAACCTCTTGGGATAGATACTGAGATTACCCTGACTTTACAGTTGAGAAAAAGGCGTGGAGGGATTATGTAACTTGAGTAAGTTTACACAGCTAGTGAGAGGTCTAAGGTTTAAACCCACCAGTCTCACTCCAGAGCCCAAGCTCGTCACCACTGACCATAGTATTCTTTTATTCCTAGTATCTTGGCCAACCAAAAACATTAAGTGAACTTTAAAGCCTTTAATAACTGGAGAAAATGTACTGTGATTCCTCCTCGAAGATGATCTGATTAACATCTCTTCAGAATTTTTGTTTCTGGCTGTGTTGACCTGTTTGCATTGGGGCATCGACGTGTTCTTCTGTGGCCATCTTTGGGACGACTAGCTTCTGGTTCCAAGCTTTAAAAGGGCATGTGTCCTTTGATTATGGAAGAGGTTTTACCCATCTGAGACGGGGTGGCCTCCTTAAAGGTCAAACCCATCACTTTGTTTCCGGAGGAGTCCTGTTTTAACCAAATGAACAGCCCTGCTTTTATTGATGGTTGGATCCCGCTCAAATACACAACAAAACAGACCAGAGTCTTCTGTGAACCGTTGCTGTCTCAATATAACAAGATGGGGTGTGAGCTCGCTCCTCACCTGTCAACTGTGAGAATCTGGGCGCCACCGAAATCTGGGTGCAGGAGGGGCCGCCGCACATGGGAGTTTAGCTTCTGTTGTAAAACTGAAGTTAGTTCCTTATTGTAGGGCTTTCTTCCTCCTTTGTCCTATATTATGGCCAAGAATGAATTCCTGTCAACTTAGATCTAGCATGTTTCTGAAATATTAGTCATCTAAGACTCTTGAAGGTAATCCAGATACTGGAAATGAAACATTCCAAAAAGGGTCCCCTCCCATAAAAATTTCCACGCACACCTAATTTTTGGTGTTAAACCAGGAAAACAATTACGTGGAGAAATTGTTTCAAAAAGTCTATCATTGTGATCTGTTCTCAGCTGGCGTGGAGTCAGGATCGTAGACTCTGATGTTTGGACCTTCTGCCCAATCTTCGTCCCTGCCCGCCCCGCTCTTCTTTGCTAGAAACCACTGAAATGTTTTAAGCTATACTTTTGAGAAATGAGATCCTGTCCATTTCTCTCCACTTCTTATAAGGGAAGTAAACGGCTATTATATTCAGAACTTTCGTTTATTTACCCCCTTCTTTTGCCATTTATGTAAAAAAAAAAAAAATTCACTTGGGAATTGAAGAATTAAAAGCCCCACAGAATAGGCCATACCAGTTCCCTGTAGACATTTTTAAATTATGTAGGTTTCCATGGATAACGTTTCCAGGAAATCCGTAACACCTAAATTTCACTTTTCAGGCATTTCTTGGAGGTGGCAAAGCCTTTGGGGTAGCCCTTGGGGAGGGCTGTCACTGTGGGACCCCACTGGTAAGTTACGCCTGGTAACTTGTTTATACACATGTAATGCTATGTTTATACACATATTACTTTTCAGACTATTTCTTAATGCTATGAAATTTGAGAGCCAAGGGCAGTCACCAGTGGTAGGAATTTAAGGCAATATCTTGGCCGAGGGAACTTAACCCTAGTTTCTGGATGAGTTCAGGTGATGATACAAATATAAAACATCCTGAGAACTTAACAGTGATCAGGTTCACTGCCCGGTGATTTTTCTTGCGTCGTTCCGGTTGGTTCTCCTAATGACGTGACAGGGTTGGCTCTGGAATTGTTTCCGTTATTCAGATAAGGTAACTGAGGGAAAGGAATAAAAGTATTGAACCTCGAGGTGCCACTGCACACCTATTAGAATGGCCCCCAATCCCTGACAGTAACCACACCGTATGCTGGCACCAATGGAGTAGTAAAAACCGTCATTCGTTGCTGTGGAATGCAAAATAGTGTAGCCACTTTGGAGGACAGTTTGGTGGTTTCTTGGAAAAGTAAACATACTCTCACTGTGAGATCCAGCAGTCATGTTCCTTGGCGTTTACCCAAAGGGCTTGAGAACAAAAACCTCACTGATGGTTTATGGAAGCTTCATTCCTAATTGCCGAGACTGGGAAGCACCCAAGATGTCCTGCAGTAGGTGAATGGGTAATATAAACTGGGGTACATCCAGACAATAGAATATGATTCGGTGCTAAAAAGAAATGAGCTGGCGAGCCACGAAAAAACATCGGGAAGCCTTATGTGCGGGTTACTAAGTGGAAGAAGCCAGTCTGAAAAGGCTACATCCTGTATGATTCCAACTGTCTGGCATTCTGGAAGCGGCTAAAACTATGGAGACTGTGAAAACATGAGCGCCTGTCAGGGGTTGGGGGGTGGGGAGGGATAGATGAAGAGGCAGAACAGGGGAATTTTGAGGGCAGCGGAACCACTCTGTGTGATACGACAGTTGCAGACACACGTGTCAATACACTTGTGCAAACAATGTGCGAAAGAGTGAACCGTCAACCGTGGGCTTAGAAGGATTGTGACAATGCTACCTATCCATGGAGGTTCGCCAGTTGCACACCTGTGCCACTCTGGTGGGGGGTGTGGAGAATGGGGGGAGGTGACACGTGTTTCTGGGCAGAAGGTATTTGGGAAAAGTTTACAAATATGACGGGGGAAAAAGTTAGGTATGTTGACAGTGATTTTGCAGCTCGTAAAGGGCAGGGTGGGGATAAAAAACTATGATGCTGGGGTGCACAGGGGAGAGCCTGTTATGTGGAAGTAGGAGATTGGGGACAGGAGTGGGCTTTTAAGAAAAATGCAAAGTTTAATGTGAAATATCACGTGTTGCAGTGCTTAGGTGAGGGGACCCTGGAACGTTAGCCTCCTTAGGCTTCCTGGGGAGCCACGTTTGAGAGCTGATGTCCTTACTCACTTTCTGGGTGTGTAATAGGCAGCCTCCCAGGCCCCAGGGGTGGGGGCTCAGCTTCAAAAGTTACCAATGAGGGGGGGGGACGCCTGTGGTTGAGTGTCCGACTTCGACTCAGGTCATGATCTGACAGCTCATGAGTTCGAGCCCCGTGTCGGGCTCTGTGCTGACAGCCTGGCGCCTGCTTCGGATTCTGTGTCTCCCTCTCTCTCTGCCCCAACCCACTCGCATTCTGTCTCTGTCTCTCTCAAAAATAAACAAACAACAAGATAAAATTAAAAAAAAAAAAGTTACCAAATGGAAGCAGAGCTGGAGTGAATTTGCTGGTAGGCTCACTCCTTGCAGGTCTATTCCCTTTCGAGAAAAATTCAGACTTTCTAAACAGAACAATCAACTTTACGGTAGAATTGTGTTTTGCTCCAGAGTAACCTTGCAGGTCTTTTGCTTCTTAAAAAAAAAAAAAAAAAAAAAAAAAATTGTGGCAAAACACACATGACCTAAAATTCGCCATCGTCACCATTTTTAACTGCAAGGTTCAAGGACGTTAAGTACGTTCCCGTTGTCGTGTGACCATCCCCACCGTCCACCTCTGGAGCTTCATTGTCCCCAACTGAAACTCTGCACTCGCTCAACACGAGCTCCCCTGATGTTTCCTAGTTCTGAGAAACAGTTGAATACATCGCTGCTTACGTTTAAGGCGTACAGCCTGATGGCTTGGTTCACGTATCCTATGAAATAATTCTCTCAATAGGTTCAGCTAACATCTGTTATCCCCTATAGATACAGTACAACTTTTTGGAAGGATGACTCAAGATTGACTCTTCAACAGCTTTCCTGTCTATCACACAGCAGTGCTGGCTGGAGGTATCATGATTATATGACTCACTGTCTTGTAAGCGGGAGTCTGTTTTATCTGTTGTAACTAGAAATTTTTGCCTTTCGACCACCTTCCTCCAATTGCCCTTCTGCCCACCCTCTGCTTCTGGTAACCATGTCTTATTTTTCTGAGTTTTTTATTAAGATTTCACGTGAGATCATACAGTATTTGTCTTTGTCCTTCTGTGACTTCTTTCACTTGGCGTGATGCCTTTAGGGTCCGTCCATGTTGTTACAAATGGTAGGATTTCCTCTTTTTTTATGGCTGAGTAATCTTCCTGTCACGCGGACCATCGACGAGTGGCCGTTTGGGCTTTTCTCAAAAAGCTTTGTGTTGTAAACTGCAACACACAAATAGAATAGCGCTTAAAACAACTGCGCCGCTTCATACAAGGTGGACACCTTTGTAGCCAGCACCCAGGTCAAGAAATAGCCAGCCAGACGTGTCTCGGTGTACCGTGTCCGCAAGCACAAGCCTTCTCTCCCTCTGAAAATCGCCACTCTCCTCATATTTCCTTGTGCTTCTCTGTGGTTCTGTCTCCCCCCACGTGCATCCCTGAAGTCTAGGGTTTGCCCATTTTATTTTTATTATCTTATTTTTGAGACACAGAGACAGAGCGTGAGCAGGGGAGGGGCAGAGAGAGAGAGAGGGAGACAGAATCTGAAACAGGCTCCAGGCCCTGAGCTGTCCACACAGAGCCCAACGTGGGGCTCGAACTCACAAACCGTGAGATCGTGACTTGAGCCGAAGTCAGACGCTCAACCCACTGAGCCACCCAGGTGGCCCCAGGGTTTGTTTGCCCGTCTTGTACAATGGTTTTTAAATCTACGGATGTTCCCCCTTCTTGTCTTGACAGTTGTTTGTTGAAGATCCTGGGCCCTTTGGTCTGTAGAGTTTTCTGTGGTCTGGCTTCCGCTGACGGAGGGCTTGTCCTTACTGAGGCAAGTCCTGAGGATGCGAGACAGGAGCGTGATTCCAGAATGCAAAGCTACCCAAAAGCGAATGCTCGGAAGTACTATTCCCTAGTTAATCTGTGTGTTCCATTTTTGCCCAGTGATCTCGTTCATTTCTCCTTAGGTTTCTGTTAGCAAAAATCGATACATACATATAAAAACAGTGGCATCCCTTTATGGTACTAAAGTGCCGTGCCGTATACATCCTGATGCATTTTAACTTTCTTCACTTGGCATTATTTTGTGGAGCTCTCCCTCTGTGTCCGTTTATAGGGATCTTTGTTTGACTTTTCTTTAGCCGCAGAATATCCCATTCTGTGGCTATACCATAGTTCATTCAACTTGTCTCTCCTATTCGTGTGCTTTTCCCGTTATTTTGTAGTGACCCATAATCCAGTCAATAGGCTTGTGCACATGTATTTTCACTTTGAGACACAAATTCCTAAAAGCGATGTGGCTAAAATCCAGCAGTAAATTTTTCGTAGGTTTTTGTCTGTTGTTTTAGGTGTTTCCTGATTCCCCTCCGTAAGGGGTGGACCAGTTGGCCTGCCCACCAGCAATTTCTGAGCATGTGTGTTTCCCCAAGCCTGGACGACAGTGTATTCAAGGTCTTTAATTTTTGCTGATCTGATAAAAAGAGGATATCTTCATGTACTTTCAAATGGCTTTTCTCATGGGTAAACCTGGGTAATATGGGTAAATCTTTTCATACATTTAAGGGGCATTTTTACATCTTCACTGTCCATGAATTTAGTCCACTTTTCCATTGGGCTTTTGCCCCACCCTATTTTTAAATACGTACATGCAAAATAGACAATATATAATTGCATTTAATATATAAAACCATATAAATATCCGCCTTTTAGTTGTGGCATGCGCTACAAGCCTTTCTCGCCAGTTTGTCATCGGACCTACGGTATTCTTCGTGATGCAAAAGTTTTTAATTCCTGTGTAGTCACATTTATCAATGTTTTTAAAAATTGCATGCGGAATTCGCTTATACTTAGCTGCTTTTTGCTCTCAGTTTATAGAGGCATTCCTCCCCCTCCCCCAGCCCATGTTTTCTTCTAGCACGTTTGTTTTTGCATTTATAACCAGATTCATTTGAAGCTGATTCTCACGTGCAGATTGAGGTCTGGACCTGAGTCTTTTTGCAAACAGCTGTCCAGTTGTCCTCGTGCCATTTATTACTAAGTCCGTCTTTATCCCCGTGACCTGAGATGCCTCATTTTATGTACGAAATTTCCAAAGTAGTTGGGTTGGTTTCTGGATTTTCTGTCCTATTCCGTTGGTTGGTCTGTCCCCATCGTGTACCACTTTTTAATTCTGAAAGGCTTTGCCGTATGTTTCCCGTCTGGCAGGGCAATCCCCCTCCCCCCTCTTTGCTGGCTCCAGAGTTTCCTTTTGTAGTGGCGTCTTAACTATTCTTGCACTTGGCCTTTCCATATGAACTTCAGTATCCTCTTGTCTAGCTCCATAAAAAGCGAAAAGTTTTGTTGATCTTTTTATTGAAGTTGGTAATTTTATTAGAATTTATAAATTAACTTAGGGAGAACTGACATCTTTATGATGCTGAGTCATCCTATCCAGGGACAGGGGGTGTCTTTCTAGTGGACTTCTTTGTCTTCCGAGAGCGTTTAAAAAAATATCCTTTAGGTAGGCTTCGCAAATTTCTTGTTCTGCGGAACTGAGCAGAGGAGTGCTTCTTGCTCTCTGGTGGAATGATTGTGTGTTGTTCTTCACGTGCTTTAAACCGGTTCAAAAGGAAACGTTCTGTTTGATTCCAATTACGTGAGCAAGACGAAACCAAGCTAATTGGTAGTGTTAAGAGTCAGAATAGTGGTTGCCCCCTCCTGGGGGAACTATAACCTGGAAAGGGCATGAGGGAACCTTACTGAGTGGTGCGGGAAGTGTTCACATCTTAATGTGAGTGGTAGTCCCGTGAGCTCTACCTATGTAGACAATCACGCTATCCGCATAGATTTTTGTGAATTCCGGAATTGACTATGTACATCATACCTCAAAAGTTAACCAGGGCTGCTCTTGGCCCTTTGGTTATTCTATGTCAATTTTAGAACCAGTGTCCGGTTCCACCAAAAAAAAAAAAAAAAAAAAAATCTGGGGATTTCAAGAACTGATGTCTTTATAAGTCTTGCAGTTCATTATTACGAGTCTGTTGCCTTTGGCCTTTTAAGATGTATCTCACAGTTTTTGTGTTTTTGGAATTCTTCAATTTATTGCTAGTGACTTGACATTTTAATGCTTTAAAGTGATATCTTTAAATACTTTGTTACCTCTTTATAAAATAAAATTGATTTCATTTGTAAAATTCTATCTAGCAAAGTTAATAACTTCCTACGCTAGGACTTTATCTGAAGGTTTGGATTTTGTCTTGTAATCTTATCAGCGATAAATACAAGTTTTATTTCTTTTTTAATCCTCTCGTCTTTTATTTATTTTTCTTGACCATCTCAGTAGTTCATGCTTCCAGGAAAATGCTAATAGAAGCGGTGATAAGAGCCATAAGACAAACCGCCCAGAGAAGTCACTTAGAGCATGAGCAGGGGGAGGGGCAGAGACAGGGTCCACACTGTCCGTGCAGAAGAGCCCGAGGCGGGGCTCAAACTCATGAACATGAAATGGTGACCTGAGCCAAATGAAGAGTCCAATGTTCAACCGACTGAGCCCCCCAGGCACCCCCTGTGAGTCTGTATCTTATGTGAACAAGAAATACGCTTTTATGTATTAGGCTGTTGAAAATCTTGGGCTTGTTCCTACAGCCTATCTTGTCCTAACTAAATCAGGTTCTTTTCAATTCCTAGTTTGCTGAAAGGTTTTTATCCTACGTGAGTGTTTAATCCTAGCAAATGCTTTTTTGGCATGCATTGTGTTGATTCTATGATCTGTTGTCTTTACGCAGCAAGCTATATTCATTTTTTCCAATGTTAGGACAAACTTGTATTCCTGAGATAAACCCATAGTGGTCATAATGTATTATTTTTCATTTGTTGCTGGATTTGGAATGCTAATATTTTGTTTGGGATTTTCATGTTGATGTTCATGATGGAGGTTAGCGTCCTTTCTCATACATTTTTACAGGGCTTTATTAAGGTTTATAAAGTGAATTAGGAAGTATATCTTCTGGTCTCTGTCAGAGTTTACAAAATTAGAATTATTCAGTCCATATTTGGTAGAATCTGCCAGTGAAGTGGTCTTCAATTCTTTGTTCAAGTTCACCAGTTTCATTTCTGATGTAATCTTTTTTTTTTTTTTAAGACTTTAATGTTCATGCTTTGTACTTGGCTCTGTCTCATACCTGCTTTTCTCCCCCCTAATCTCCAGACTTCTTGGACATTTTCTATTCCTTCTCCCTTTAACGAATAATTTTTGAGGTCATTTTTAGGCTGCTTCATGATTTCGTTTTCATCTGGTTTTTTTTCAGCTGAATTCTCCCAGTCGTGGCTCTGCAACGTGTTTCTCTCTGAGCTTCCTGCTAAGTTTTGTAATTGGGAGGCAAACCCACCTTACGTGTTCCATGCCTGTCTCAGCCTGGTCCACTAAGGTTGCAAAGCAGCGGATGGGTCCTCAAATGAAGTGTGGGGCTTGTCATACAAGGAGATCATCCTGGATGCTGTGCTCACTTGCAGTCTGGAAGGTGCTCTCGGACGTGGCCGATGTACTTTCCTCCTTGCCGATGGAAGAACGTTTACATTTCTGCCTCTGTAGAGGGGTTGCTGTGGACGCCTGTTAGGTCTAATGTCAGCCTAATCATAGCTCATTACTTTTCCAGGGAACTTGGTTCTGGTTGTGTCCCAAAGCGTGTTTGTGAGGGCTGTTTGGCTACATTTCCTAAATTCAGTGGGGACCACTCCCAGAAACCAGAGTGTTTCAGCCATTCTCCACTGCTTTTTCTCTCTTCCCAGACACGGAGGTTTTTCTTATTGTTCTCAAGTGTGCCTGTGCAGATCGCGTTTCCCTACCTCCCAGATATTGATGCGCTCTCTGGCCTCCCTGTGTGTTTGACATGGAGGAGCTCACTCCCTCTTCCCAAGGGTTATCATGTGACTCTTCCTTTTAAACTTCCTGGTTCTTTTTTTAGACTCAAAACTGATGAAAAACCTCTTAGGGTTGAAGTAGAACATTACTCTAAAGTTAGGTTGAGCACTTCCTTGTCCGTGAAGTTAGTATTTGTGTGCCACTTTGAGATAATAAACAGCATATCAAATCTTAAGTCTCAATATTGAGAGACCGTATTTCTTCCATTTTGGTAATAATTTTGTAGCAAATATTTTTAAGATCTGAAGCTTCCTACTTTTCCGTATAATTCTATTTCACACACTTTAAATTTATTAAAATTTTTATTTAAAATAAAAAATTTATAGATTTAAAAACATGGCAGTGGGCTTAGAAGTAATGGTTGAAATACAGGTGTGCAGTTAAAGATGGTATTAGTATATGCTGCTCTTACTAAGTGGCTCCTCTTGCCACGATTTTTTTTTTAATTTTTAAAAAATGTTTTGGGGGAGAGGGGGAGGGGCAGAGAGGGAGAGGGAGACACAGAATCTGAAGCAGGTTCCAGGCTCTGAGCTGTCAGCACAGAGCCCGACCCGGGGCTCGAACTCATAAACCAGAAGATCGTGACCTGAGCCGAGGTCGGATGCTTAACTGACCAAGCCACCCAAGTGTCCCAATTGCCTCAATTAAAAAAAAAAAAAAAAAATCAGTGCTTGCAAGTGTGGTGTAAGCTATTTGTACAAACTGAAGAAAAAGGTATGAGCAGGACACCCACGATGAGGAGCTGGGAGTCTTGGGTGCCAAGTAGATTAAGGTGCCGAGCCTCTTTAGTGTCTATGGTTTTACCTCCACATGGGCTTGTGACAGTTAAAAAAAAAAAAAAAAACAAAAAACTGTGCTGATCTTGAATAACGTAAGACGCTTTGCCCCTTTTCTACCTCTGGAGAAACGCGAGTTTGACGCCCCTGAGAGTGGCGCTCTGCGAATCTCGATGGGTTTCATTCCGAGTTCCCGCACCCACCGGTTCCTTCCTGAGTTGCTCTGATGTGTCAGGCTCTGACCTTGGCGTTGAGGGCTTAGCGGCAGCAAAACCCGGCACGATCCTTGTTTTCAACGTGGTGGTTGTGGCTCTTTGTTTTCAAGAGTGAAGGCCGGGGGCCAGTAGCGACCAAGTAACCACAGAGGAAATGTGAAGTTACCCACGTGGGGAAGTGGTAGGAAGCCGATGAGCGTGTTGATGAGAAGAGACCTGGGTACCACAGGAGTGGAGGGGGCGTCAGAGAAGGCTTCCTGGAGGAGGGGACATTTTAGGAGATATGAAGGGTAGTAGGGGGTACTCCCATGTGCAGGGAATAGCTTGTCGAAACTCCATTCAGCAGGAAGGAATGTGGCGTGCTGGAGAAGCTGAAAGAAGGCTAGCGTGGCTCACGCAGAGTGCCAGGAGAGGCGTGGTCCCTGGTGCGTCTTCATGAGACAGGCTGAGGGCGGGGCGTGTCTGTGATTTTGATCCTTTGCAGGGACAGGAAGCCGCTAGCTTTTGCCAGTTTCAGGCAGGCAAGTGACAGAATCAAAATTGTGTTTTGGGGGGATTCTCTGAGGGTACGTGCAGAAGGCCTGGAGTTTGTAGAAGGCTGCCAACGAACACGAGGCTAGTCACACCCTTGGGACCAAAGAATTGCCCTCGTGCGGGGAGATCTCTACCTTGACTCTGTGATCCAAGATCCACAGAGCACAGTGAAGGAGTGAAGCCTTTGGCTGTTATCTACCGGGGGAGAAACTTTTCCCCCTAGCAATAAATCCTAAGGGAAATTTGTCACGTGCCTCTCTAGAAAAAGGGCATTGGCTGTGTTTGGATAACGAGAAACCAAAGCAAAGAACAGAGCACGTTCTTGTCATGTGCTTTTCATCTGGGGACAGTTTTGCCCTCCACCCCCACAGGAGACAAGGTTGGGCCATATATATGGAAGAAAATCAAGTAGTAAGCATTAAAACGGAGAGCTAGAGCGTTATCTTGAAGTTCCCTTCCATCCATGAGAATCTAGTTTTTTTTTTTCAGGTTTAGCAGAAGTTCCTCATGTGTTTTATTTTTTTTTCCCACATGAACTTAAAGCTAAAAGTGTGCATTTCAATTTAGCAAAGGTATTTCGTCAGGAGACCCCACCCATGTCCTGAGTTCAGGTGACGAACCCTGTGCGGGGTTAGAATTTAGCTTAAAAATGGTTTGTATGCTCCTTAAAGCTTGGCCTTTTTTTCCTTCATAAAAATAACCACTTTATAGCTGGCAAGTTTAGCATTTTTATCTGGTTGTAAAAAAAAAAAAAAAACAAAATTCACTCTCTGGTGAACAGGATAGAAAATAAACCTGAGAGTCCTGATCCGGGGCCTGGGTGCAAAGGCATCTGGCTCTGGGGCCAGTGGCCACCCTCGGTGGGGGGCCGGTGGGGCCCCCGCTGTCACCACTCACACTCCAGGGTGCACACGATACCAAGTGGAAGAGAGTGACGTTGTAAGCCACTAGTCCCTCTCGCCCCAGGCCCCACTAAGAACCTCCAGGCGGACTCCCGAAGTCTGTTTGCACATTCACATTCCAGCCTTTTCTTAGCAAGCACTTGGCATTAGTGATCGTCTGGTGGTTGGTATCCACTCAGCTGAATAAAGCCTCAGGCTTGGACAACACAGACTGGGTTCTAACACCCTAAGGTCTTAGAACACATCAACGGAGCCTGCGCTGTGTTGGGTCACAATGCAGTTTACTTTCTTTAAAAAAAAAAAAAAAAAAAATTTTAATGTTTATTTTTGAGAGGGAGGGGGAGAGAGACCCTGAGCAGGGGAGAGGCAGAGAGGGAGACACAGAATCCGAAGGGGGCTCCAGGCTCCGAGCTGACAGCACAGAGCCCAATGCAGGGCTCGAACCCATGAACTGTGACATCATGATCTGAGCCGAAGTTGGAGGCTTAGCCCGCTGAGCCACCCAGGCACCCCTGCAGTTTGCTTGCTTCCTTCCTCCCTCCCTCCCTCCCTCCCTTCCTTCCTTCCTTCCTTCCTTCCTTCCTTCCTTCCAGTAAGTTGAGCCAAGAGTGTAAGAAAGGTAAAGGAAGAAATGGTTAAAAAAAAAAAAAAAAAAAAAAGCCTCATGGGAACTGTTGGTGACTTGGACCTTCAAAATCCAGTAGGATTTCTCCTGGTGGAGACAAGGGAGGAATCCTAGCAGGAGGAACAGAGGCGGGTAGGTTAAGTAGTAAGCGGTTTTGTGGGAGGGAAGGGGAACCCTAAACCCCATGGGTGTGTTAGGGTCGGAGGGTAATCCCCGATTTTCCCCACCCTAGCATTGCATCTTCACGATTGGCGCCTGTGACAAGGGAGGGTTATTAGCGATAAGACCAGGATAGAAAACCCAAAACCTTCAATGGAGCTGCCGCTGGGGCTGAGCGAGACGCTTGAGGGCATGGGTTCGCCGCCACGTAGTGGGGACCGTTAGCAGCATCCGGAGACCTTTCTGGTCGTCGCTCCCGGCGTCTAAGGGGCAGAGGCCAGGGATGCCACTAAACATCCTACAAAGCACAGGCCGGCTGCCCTCCCTGCCCCCCAACAAAGAAATCTGCAGCCCCAGAGGTCAGTAGTGCCTTCGCTGAGAATGCACTCGTGGTGGGAGTGTTGGAGGGACCAAAAGAACCCCCTTCCATTCCTCTTGCCCCTTAGGTTTGCCAAAAAGGGTAGCGACCGTGGCCCGTTTCTCCGTATGGGAAGCCGAGGGTGTGCTTCGTTACCCGGTGAATCTGGGAACCCCCAAGCTGGGGTCTCTAACTCTCCTGCCCCCTATCCTGGGTCTGTTCCTACTTTCGAGAAAGCTGAAGAGACAGGACTTAGGAGTGCCTGAAACATTTTCCCCAAGAGCTTAGCCTGCCTGGTAAGTTTATATTTCTCCTGTCAACATACATTCTGCTTGGCTGCTTCTCAGTGTTCTGCGTGGTACAAGAAGCCGTGCCATTGGTTTCAAACGTGCTGGCAACGGTGGCCCAAGCGAAAGGCAGTAAATAAAACCAGAGGAGACCGCGCAGAGCTCTGGTGCCTTTTCTCATCTACCCTAAGGCGGCTTCCAATGAACAGCACGTAAAGGTGGATTAGGATCACAGGCGCCGAGTCTGGCCAGCATGTAGTGAACACCTCCCGTGGTCTCGGGCCCCTGAGTCTTGCCTCGCAGCGAGGACTGGAAGTTGGAAGCAAGTAAATCGTCCGGTGGGAAAAGCATGGCCATCCTGGCCCGGTCGCCAGCCCCTACCTTGGGGGAGTCACTACATTTAGGACTCCGTGGCCGAATCTCACGGATGAGACTGTTGGACTAAATTACTCCCAGGGTTGTCTTCGCCCTAAGACTTCTTGTAATAGCCCGACGACTGGCTTCACCCTCTCAGGCTCTCAGTTGGGTTTTCTCTGTTTTCCCTAGAAAACAAATTTCACTTCAATCAGACGTGACTTGCTCTCCTTGAGTTACGGAAAAGACGGGAGCTTCGGGAAGATTTTCTTACGCTGTCATTCCCCTGTTTCCGGATCCCGGAGGCCTCTTTCTCTGGTGGGTTCAG
Organism: Herpailurus yagouaroundi; assembly: GCF_014898765.1. NCBI lineage: Eukaryota > Metazoa > Chordata > Mammalia > Carnivora > Felidae > Herpailurus > Herpailurus yagouaroundi. Next base: position 16,732,798 of record NW_024412397.1, read on the forward strand.
CCTACCAGTTCTAGTAAATTCCATGAAGGCTGGATGCTGGTAGCCCGGCATACTCCGGGCACATGCTCCTGTCCAGTCGGGTCCACGCATGCTGGTGAAATCGCTAGAAATCCGTGAACAGTGAATTAAACAACTGTTCTCGGTGGGAACCACAAGAATAGTTTTCAACCTCCACTGAACGCTGAGAGCTTTTTGAGGCACTCAGTGCCCAGAGGCTCCCCAGAGCATTTGTCTTATTTTTCCTTAAATTTTTTAACATGTATTTATTTTTGAGAGGCAGAGACAGGGAGGGAGACACACAATTAGAAGCAGGCTGCACGCTCTGAGCCGTCAGCACAGAGCCCGACGCGGGGCTCAAACTCAAGAATGGTGAGATCGTGACCTGAGCTGAAGTTGGATGCTTTAACCGACTGAGCCACCCAGGCGCCCCTCCCCGGAGCATTTAAATTAGCATCGCAGAGCTGGACCCAGGATGTCTGCCTTTTTTTTTTTTTTTTTTTTAAGATACCATAGGATTCCAGCGGGCAGCCGGGGTTGAGGACACTTGTCGGGAAGCGTGTATCAGGTGTATGATCTCTCTGTCCTCTTTGTGCAGCTACGGCACGGACAGCTGTTTTTGGTTTCTTCCTGCTGTGTTTCCTTTGGCTTTTCCAACTAACTTTAACAGCTAAGAAGCCAATAACAAGCACATTTGCCAAAAACGCAGCAATGCCAGCTGTCAGAGAAGATGCAGGGGCGTCTGGGTGGCTCAGTCGGTTGAGCATCTGACTTCAGCCCAGGTCATGATCTCCTGATTCACAAGCTTGAACCCCACGTGGGGCTCTGTGCTGGCAGCTCAGAGCCTGGAGCCTGCTTGGGATCCTGTGTCTCCCTCTCTCCCTGCCCTTCCCCAGTTCGCGCTAGCTCATGCTCTGTCTCAAAAACATTAAACATTTTTTGTAATTCAAAAGTTGAAAAAAGCCTGACAGGGATTCGTTTTGGCCAGGGGATTCCTGTGCTTTGAGAGAAGTCGGATAGAGAATCTCCAATATCCTGAGCTCCTAGTGATGAGGCTTTGGTCAGTGAGGCAAAATGACAGACATCCACGTTAGCCCTGTGTTGTTTTTGGTTTTTTTCCTGTGTTCGTCATGATGAAGGCAAGTATCTTGAATTTAAACTGTTTCAGTTCTGTAGGTTGGCCCTTTTCCTGTGTAACCAATTCACTTGGGTCAGATAAATCATACTGATTTTTTTCTTCAAAATTAGATACAGTTCTACCACAACTCCTTTGTGTGCATTCACCATAAGATAGATGTACGCGTGTGGGTACGGGCTGTATTCTGTATAACTCATGCACTGATTTTTTTTAAGTTTATTTTGAGACAACGCGAGTGGGGGAGGGGCAGAAAGCAAGAGGGATTAGAGCCTGATGCGGGAGTTCGAACCCCCCCCAAAGCCGTGAGATCATGACCGGAGCCAAAACCAAGAGTCGGACGCTTAACCCTCTGAGCCAACCGACTGAGCGCCCTGTGCACGGATTTATTCATAGATACCTATAGAATTGACAAAAAATCCACAAATCTTAGCACTTCTTTCTACGTGGCGAATGAACGTGAGCCTATTTTTTTTTTTTATAATTTTTTTTTTTAATTTTTTTTTTCAACGTTTATTTTTGGGACAGAGAGAGACAGAGCATGAACGGGGGAGGGGCAGAGAGAGAGGGAGACACAGAATCGGAAACAGGCTCCAGGCTCTGAGCCATCAGGCCAGAGCCCGACGCGGGGCTCTAACTCCCGGACCGCGAGATCGTGACCCGGCTGAAGTCGGACGCTTAACCGACTGCGCCACCCAGGCGCCCCAAACGTGAGCCTATTTTTATCAAGTCTACGATGTTTGGGGTGCGGTGCCTTATGACTTAGGTTTAGAACTTGGGAAAGAAGTGGCGTCAATCAAGGGCAGCTTAAGCTGGTCCCTTGTGTCTTTCCAGGGGGCTTTCCTCTTATTAAATTAATCTTCGAACCTCCACTGCACTGCCAGACTTGGCTTTTGTTAAGAAAACAAGATCCAGCTGGAGCTGTGGCCTGGAAACTTAAAAGCAGCCTCATGGAGGCTGCACCCCCACCCCCCGACCACCGGTGACCCCGTGAGTCTCTCTCCCCCTACGTGTGCATTTGCCGAAGTGTATAGTTGGTGCTCCTGCCTTTCTCTCTCCAGCTCCGCCATCCCTTTCCCATCTGTGTCCGGATCCGGGAGGGCCACCCATTCCCAGGCACCCCTGCTCCCTTGCAAACACAAGTCTGCACGAAGACCTTTTGGAGAAGACGCTGGGGCGTTGGATTTTTTTATACGTGAACCAGCTGGCTCTTGGACTTCCCACCGGGATTTCTCTTGGTCCCGCGTATAGGGGGGCATCCACACACCTGGCATGGAGTTCAGAGAGAAAAGGGGGGGTAGGAAGTGGTCAGAAAACCGGGGGTCCGCAAACCCAGTCTGCAGGCGTGCTGGCATCTTTGCTTAAGAGGATGACAGACAGGTCTCTGGGGAGGATGCACTCTGGGTGAGACCTGCACAGATTCTCAAACGGGTGCACTTCACCTCCTCAATGCGTTGGAGGTGACCGTTCACCTGATTGGCACACAAATGCCGTGGTAGGAACTACAGGTGGAAGAAGGGTGGGTCAGCGGGGAGTGGCAGGGTCAAAGCCACAGCCTGGCTCTGCTCACAGCTGGTCACTGTGTGTTGGGGGGGAGGGGGATGGCGAAAGCAGTCTAATCCCATATTGAATCTTTGTTTGTTGGCTTAGTCCTAAATACCGAGGGTTTCGATGAGTGTTAGACATCTTCCCATTTAAAATAACACTATTTGTAACGCCCTGCTCGCTAACAAAAACATTTACTGACTAATCTTTTCCTGAATGTCGAGTGTCATATGGAGCCCGTGTCATAGGTGGTGGAAAAAGCTACTTTAGAAACAACTGAATGGCACAGCCATTTCTGGAAAACTGTTTGACTTTTTTTTTTTAATAAAGTTAAGTACTTACCCAAGTGAGACGAAAGCTTATGTCCACACAAAAATGTGTATGCAAATATTCACAGTGGCTCTTATTTTGTGATTGCCAAAAACTGGAAACCAGCCAAATGCCTTGCATCTGGGGGTTGCGCACGGCCACGGTGCATCCCGACCACGGAGTACTACTCAGCGATAAACAGGAAGGAACTGCTCAGACATGTGAGAACGTGAACAGCTTTCAAATGCATCATGCTAGGTGGAAAAGGCCAAATACAAAAAGGCTGTGACCTCCTGTGTGATTTCTTTTTTTAGGTGACATTCTTGCCGAGGAAGAGTTACAGGAACAGGAAACAGATCAATGGTTGCCTAGGGCTGGAGGGGTTTCGGGGACAGGATTGGGGGGGGTGGATGGAACTGTTCTAGATCTTGATGGGTTACGGACTACACGTGTACCAAATCTTGCAGCACCATACGCTTAAAAAAGTGAATTTTAGGGTGCTTGGGTGGCTCAGTTAAGCATCTGACTTTTGATCTCTGCTCGGGTCTTAATCTCAGGGTCGTGAGTTCAAGCCCCATGTTGGGCTCCGCACTGGGCATGAAGCCTACTCAAAACGTGGGTGCCTGGGTGGCTCAGTTGGTTGAGTGTCTGACTCTTGATTTCAGCTCAGGTCATGATCTCATGGTCGTGGGGTTGGGGCATGGAGCCTGCATCTGTCTCTCTACCTCTCCCCTTCTCTTGCTCTCAAAAAAAAAAAAAAAAAGGGGGGGTGAATGTTACTATATGGTGTGTGTGTGTGTGTGTGTGTGTGTGTGTATGAAAACGGCGTGGGGAGATGAAATCCCCTGTGTAGATGGGGGGGAGGGGGGCTCTTACCCAGTATTGCCAATGTAAGGCATCAGAACTGTGGTGGCCAGAGTTGATTGGGTCCAGTCTTCTAGATGATTACCTCTGGCCACTTAGGACTTTATGAATGATTGGAAGAGCATCAGGACATCCAGACGCAGGCACACCAGAGAAACCGGAACTATGCAATTAGGTATGGCCTGGGCAAAACTCGGCCAAACTCGGAGGCCTCTGGTCTCGTTTCCGTTCTCTTTGCCTTCAAATTCTGTCTTTTGTCCATGTGGATCATCTTGTGCTGGCCCACGTTAGCTATTCATTCCTACTACAAGAGTTATCATTTGAATTGCCCTGTAATGTGTTCGGTTGCCCCTTTGTGGTTCTGTGTGGACTTTGTGGATTGGTGTGGGTTAGTTGGCGAGGGCTGCTGGTCCCACAGATGAAGTAATTTCTCATTTCTCAAAGCCAGAAGTCCGAGATGAGGGCATCCTCGGGGTGATGTGAGGGAGAATCTGTCCCTTGCCTCTCCCGTAGCTCCTGGGGGTTCATGGCGGTCTTTGACATTCCTGAGTTCCTGCCACATCACCCCGATCTCTGCCTTCATCTTCGCACGGCTTTCTCCCTGTCTGTGCACCTGTGTCCTAATTTTCTCTTTTTATACGGGCACCAATATATAATGGGTTAGGGGCTCACCTTACTCCGGTATGGCCTCATGTTAATCGTATGTGCAGTGACCCCCCCCTCCTTTCCAAGGTCACATTTGGAGATACTGGGAGTTAGGATGGTCTCGCCTCACCCCAAATTTGGCAAACACACAGGTGCCCACAAGACTTCTGCATCAAAGCTAAACACCTTGCCCAGGCTGCAGCGAAATAGAGATGATCCCTATACATTTATTTCCTGAAAGCTACATCCAGAAGCAGGCTTTTTGATTGAACCTTTTCTTCCAGAATAGAGCCTAGAACTTTGAAGGTACGTTTTCACGAAATTTATGCATGGAACTCAACGAAAATACCGTATGCAAGGAAGTTGGTGAAACTTATTAGCCGTTTTGGCCCAATTCTTAACAAGCGCTCCCTGGGCAGTGGCCTTCCTCCCGTGATGTTTTCAACACAGGCCCCATTTCTCAAACGCACGGCGTTACCAAATCATTTCCTGTAAGTGTGGTTTATTGAGAAGATAGTCCGTGGGGTGGCTATTAGCTTCTATTTCAAATCGTCAGTGGCCCTCAACTAACGTTCTGGAAGGATTGAAGCGGTCTCACCTGACATTAATCAGGTCGCAGGGGCGGCCCTGCTGTGAACCAGGGAAGACGAAACTGAGGTCATTCGGAAGTTGCTAGGCCAGTGTGCAGCTTTTCGAAGCCAGTTGTACAGATGGAGCATGAGCCCACCTGAGGGGAGGGGGAAGGTGTGAAGGAGTGGAAGAACCTTAGGATAGCATTTATTCTGAAGATTACAGCCCTCATTCATTCAGCAGAAAGTACATTTAACACCCGTGCTGTGCGACGTGAGTTTCAGGTATACAACCTGCTGACTCAATGACTCTGCACATGGTGTGAAATTTCAGGCATTCTCTGTCCTCAGGATGCTCACAGTGGACTGGGGAAGCCAAGCATTGACACTAGAATGACCTTCTATAGTGAATGGAATAATGAAGTGTAGACAAAGTTCTGTAGGGTTTCCAATGTCTATGGAAGTTACTCCAGTTTGCGGTAACCCTAGTAAGCCATAATTTCATTTCTGCCTGGAAAGTGGGGACACTTGGGTTTCAAAGAACTCTGGAAAGTTCCCCGATTCCCCCCCCCCCCCATTTTGACTACAGTGTGTCAGTTAAAATGAGAACAGAAGAGCAGTAAACATGTTATGGAGACTGTGGGTCAAAAGTTAGGGTTGGGGGGCTGTGTTGGAGTTTCCCCAGATAAACAGAACCAATGAGATCTATATCTGGACAGAACTTGATTTCAAGGGATGGACCCCTGCAGTCGTGAGGCCAGAAAGTCTGAAATCTGTAAGGCAGGCCTGCGGGCTGGAGTTTTGGGTAAGAGTTGCTGTAGCAATCTCAAGTCTGACGGCTGGATGCTTAAGCGGATTTTCTGTGTTGTGGTCTGGAGGCAAATTGCTCTTTTTGGAACCCTATGTCTTGGCTCGTAAGATCTTCAAATAGAAGAGGCTCCCCCTCATTACGAGGGGTAATCTGCTTTATTCAGAGTCTCCAGAGTCCAATGCTAATCACATCTAGAAAGTAACCTTACAGGCACATCTAGATGAAGTGTTTGACCAACCCGCCCGTCGGCGTAGTCTAAGTTGACACAAAATTGACCGTTTCGGGGACGTACGTCGGTATAGTCTTCACGCTCCTCAGGACTTTGCATCGTGAACGAAGCACCAATGTTCGAAGAGTTAATAGTTGATTTTCTTGAACCTTGTGCCGGGATTCGGCTTCTGCTTCCTGCTATACACAAGGCTGTCTCAAGAACTATAGCTCACCCTGCTTATCTGTATTTGCTGAAGTTTGAAAGTAAAGTTAAGCCAGCCAAGCTTGCCCAAGCAATATAAATTATCTTGACTGATTTACATATTTTGACGTTCCACATAAAGTAGGGGTTTTTTTTCCCCTAAACAATGTGTTACCAAGTCATGATCGAGAACATGAAGAGAAAGGAAAAAAATTGCTGTATAGTCATTTTTCTTCCTTGAAGTATTTCATTTGGAAACATGGTCAAAACAGTCTGTGACAAGGTCTGTGTGGTGCCATTTCATGTGGGTTTAATTATGTTTAAAAAAAAAAAAAAAACACCCAAATCACCCATACGATATTATTTTAGTATCTCAAAAAATCGAACTGTGATAACAGGAAGTTCGGGACCTCTTTTTATTTAGTCTCCCTATAACAACAATTGGTTCCAGCTTCACAGGGCAAAGGAAACAAAATCTGTGACACCTACAATAATACTGGCTTGGCTGGATTAAACTCAACAGCAAGCTGATCAGGGAATTGATTTGAGGCTACAAGACATTTTTTAAAAACACTCCCTCACTGTTACGGGTTTTCATGGTTTATTTCTCTTTATGCTCCATGACTATGAAAATGCTAGTGAACTCCAAGGTGATGCCAGGTAACATGTTCTTTTCGTTTTTGTTTTCTTCCCCCAGCGACCACCTCTACCAAAACAAGCACCACGAAGATCCATGTTGGTGCCCGGCTTAGATTGTTCTGGAAAGTAGGCAGGGTGTCACTAGGTTTCTCCAGTGACTGAAGACTAGAGTCTCCAGTAGGCTAAAGGCTAAGCTCTGTCCAGTGTCTGGGCAACACTGAAAACTGGCTCAGATTGCTGGGCCCCTCCCCCAGAGTTTGATTCAGTAGGTCTAGAGTGGGGCCTTAGAAAATGACATTTCCAGCAAATTCCCAAGTCCGGATCATACGTTGAGAAACACTCTTCTGTGTGTCAGAGATAAACTAGAATAAATCAGTCTTGTTATAAGATGTAGATATTTCTACCAATTGCCCACGTCCTCTGTTCCTTTATTTTAGTATTTAGTGGGACTACTGTACAGATAAAGGAAAAACCCCATTATAGGCCATGTAATCTGTTTTCTGAATTTTTTTTATTTTTGAGAGATTGCATGCAAGCAGAGGAAGGGCAGAGAGAGAGGGAGACCCAGAATCTGAAGCAGCCTCCAGGTTCTGAGCTGTCAGTGCAGAGCCCGACATGGGGCTCGAACCCACGAACTGTGAGATCATGACCTGAGCCAAAGTTGGACGCTTAACTGAGCCAGCCAGGCACCCCTATAATCTATTTTATTTTATTTTATTTTTAATTTTTTTTTTTAACATTTATTTATTTTTGAGACAGAGACAGAGCATGAACAGGGGAGGGTCAGAGAGAGGGAGACACAGAATGTGAAACAGGCTCCAGACTCTGAGCTGTCAGCACAGAGCCCGACGCGGGGCTCGAACTCACAGCCCTCACGGACCGCGAGATCATGACCTGAGCTGAAGTCGGCCGCTTAACCGACTGAGCCACCCAGGCGCCCCCCTATAATCTATTTTAAAAAAAGAGTCACGTCATAATGCAGCAAAACAATATATGATGTGCCAAACGTCTCAACCTTTCCTGATGCCTTTAACAAGCCCACCTCTAAAAGGAAAGAAATTCATCTTGGGCTTGCTCCGCTTTTGAGCAAAAACAGAAAAACATGTTTTACTTTGGGGGGGGTTGATGACTATTACTCTAATCAGAAGTGGTAGGGTGAATTTCTGAGGCAAGCTCCTACATTCCAACCCAGCGGTCATTTACCCCCTCGGATGGAGCATGAAATCGAAGCAATATTCACCCCCCCCCCCCGAAGGACCCACTCTGTTGGATCTGGGCCCAAGGCACTGCTGGGGAACACATGAATGACGGAGGCCCCGATGCCTCAGTTGTCATCCTGGTTGGTGGGCGGCCGTGGGGCATCCAGCTCTCTCGGAGCCCCTGTGCTGGGATTCTGCCCCGATTCTTCTGCCCAGCAGGGGTTCTGCCCTGTGTCCTTCCGGGAGGCCTCCCACAGCACTTTACGTGAAGGCAGTTTCCTTTTCATATTCTGGGAGGTCATTGTCCTGGCCACGTCACACAGGACTCTTCTTCCTTGGCTGTGATCTCGGGGTCCCTGTCCGAGCAACTATACTTGCTCATGGCTATTTGGGGCTCAAGTCAAATCCAAGAGAATCCATGCTGAGCACTTACAGAAGCCAGAAATGTTAGAGCGGGCAGATCCGGGACCAGAGGCACCTTCCTTAAGCGTCATTGTGCGTCTCTGATCAGAAACTCACTGCGGATGCTGTTAAATTCTGGCTCAGAAGCCTGACTTTCCAAAGCCCTCCCCACCCGGCACGTAGCCTGTTTCGGGGAGCGGCTCTGCTTGGCCTCACATAACGTTTCGTCCCGCCTTGGTGAGGGCTTGTGTCCCCCGGCAGCCTCCGTGGTTCACGCCAGATTGTGGTGATGGTGGGCACACAGCTTCCTACCTCAGTTTTCCGGGCACGTAAACCAGGTGTTGCCCGGCTTCTAGAAGACGAGCTTCTGGCCTTTTCAGTTTAGCAGTCTCCTTAGTTCTCGTGGTCAAGAGAGGGAGAAATCGGAAGGCTTACGTTACTAAAGGTTCTGTCGAAACTCTTCTGAGAAGAAAATAGTCCGTTAGTTAGTATCGTGGAGGGCAGCCAGGAAGAAAAAGAGCTCAGGAGACTCCTCACAGACATTCTGGGCTAGTTCCCTCCAAGAAGTCTTTTGGGGGAGCCGAGGAAGGCTGTTTGTGTCCAGTCACACCTCTGTTGCAATACGCACCCACCTCTCTGGCTGTACCGTTTCACTTGCACAGCCTGGCAGTAATCCGTCATTGGACAGAGTAGAGTTAGAATTCGGGGTCAGATCTCTTTGTAAACCAACCGAACAGCTGTGTGCCGATGGCACCGGGACAGCAAAGCAGAATTGAACGTTTATTCCGCAGCAAAATCTTGGCCTTTTGTTTCTACCACATCATTGGAGATGTCAGGACTGGGAGGTGTTATGGACTGATTGTGTGTGCCCCACCCCCCCAAAATTCATGTGTTGAAGCCCAACCCTCCCCCCACATGACTGTATTTGGAGACAGGGTCTTCATGGGGGATAATTAAGGTTCCGTGAAGTCCTAAAGGTGAAGTTCTGATCGGCGGGGTTACTGTCTTTGTGGGAAGAGACCCCAGAGAGCTCAGTTGTGTGTGCTCCCTCTGCCCCCGTGGGCACAAAGAAAAGCCATGCGAGGACACACATGGCTGCATCTGCAGCCCACGGCCAGACTCCTCACTGGACACCAACCCAGCCGGCTCCCTATCTTGGACTTGCGGAAAATAAATCTGTTGTTTAAGCCACCCAGCCCGTGGTATTTTGTTGTGGCTGCCTGAGCTGATGAATTCAGGAAGGTTCAGGCTTGGAAAGTGCTGGAAGGACCCCTGTAGAGACCCACTTCGGCCCCCACGAGGGATTTTCTTTCCTGCGGTTCTGTTCCTGTATGAATTCAGATTTCAAAAATTAGAAAAATAGCCGCGACGGCAGTATTTTTATAGCCTGTGAATAAATAGGCAAAATTAAAACTTCAAAACAAGTTACGCATTTTTGCAAACCGTGCAATTTAAAAATAGCATCAGGAAAGGGATGTCTTGCATCCGTGTTCTGGTGCATGAAATACGAGTCTCCTCAAACCTAGAGAAGGGTCTGCTTTAAATCTGCACATTATGGACAATGACTTTTATTCGTGTCGGAACAGAGTTTTGTTGTGCAGAGTCGCATTGTTGGCCGATCTTAGATACGTTTCAGACCGTTCTAGACAGAACATAGGACCTCAGCCCTGGAAAACACGCCAAGGAAGGACATCGGTTACCAACAGAGGCCTTGGTCACCGGCAGAGTCACTATATTATCACAGGATCCACTTAGCAACTTAGAATGGTCTGAGGGAAAGGGCGCCCAGGGGCCTCAGTCAGATGGGTGTCTGACTCTTGATTTCAGCTCAGGTCGTAATCCCAGGGTCATGAAATCCAGCCCCCAGTCGGGCTCCTTGCTGAGTGTGTGGAGGCTGCTTAGGATTCTCTCTCTGCCCCCGTCCCTTGCTCACACGTGTGCGCTCTCTCTCTCTCAAAGAAAAATAAATGCTGGTCAGAAGGTGAAATCCAGGGAACAAAGAGTGTCCTTCTGCTTCCCTATCTCTTCCTACGTTCGTTTTCCATCAGCTAACTGAAGTGTCTCCGTGTCCTCCAAGAGTCACAGGAGCGAGGGAGGTCTCACAAAACAAAGTAGCAAATGCGAGAACCTCTGTCTGATTCTCTTTCTCAGTAAAGGCAGAATGGCTGTTCGCGTTACAGATAGGAAACAGTTTGCAATGTGACTTGTGGCGGTCATGTGGTAGGCCTCGGAAGCTGGTCTTAAAAAGAAGAATCCGTTTAGTTATCTTAATTGCTCATTTCACCACGACTTTCATCTTTAATGACTTAGGCTTTACGGATTTTTTTTTTTTTTTTTGGTAGCTAGACATTCCAGGAAGCATCCATCAATTTCCTGTCCCTCCCCCCCCCCGGAGGAAAAACGTGGTGGGGAGCGATATTTCTTAAGAGACAACTGTTACCCAGTCGTCGTGTCCCTGGTGGTGTTTCTTACTAAGGGAACTTAGGGATCTTATTAATATGTTCAGATAAGATTAGCATCAGCACGTCGGATCTTTGGCAGTGCACAGAAGAGCAGAAAGTTCTTTCTCAGCATCATCGTTGGGCATTTCTTGCCTACTTTGTTAGGGGGCTTTTTTCAAACACGCGTCTGAAGAGCCCGTACTTGAGGATTTTACTGACTCTCTAAAGTTACGGTCGTTGAAGGATGGTACCTCCGCCCTTTTAGGTTAATCTTCTATGTTTTTTGCTTAAATTTTACAGCGTTTCTGAAGACAAGTTTAATTAGGGAATACTTGTAGGTTATGCACGTGAGCCGGAAGCAGACACGTTCAGTATTAAAGTGTTCCCCTGCTCCCCCTACCCCACCCCAGAAATTTGTCCTCAAGGTGGTCATAAGAGTCCCATGAATAGTTGTTTATAACGGAAACAGATGCATTATGAGTGGTCCCAGAAGGGGCGTTTTGTGCTACCGTGTAAGAGGGAAAGCTATACCCTGTGGATGAAATGATTGGCTGATTCGCTTTGCTGTCGCTGGAGCTCCTTGTTGCGGGTCCTGGCATTTCGCTATCAAAGTCCTCTTGGGTGTGTTCTTTCGGGGAGTACAGTAGAGCCTCCTGTGGTCTGGATGGTGCCTCCTGGAGTGCAGAGGCCAGAGGTGGTGACTTAGGAGTCGTGGGGGGAGTGATGACCGGAGACGGGGCCGAGTCCTGAAGTAGACTGAAAAGTTCTGCCTTCAACTAGCTTTTTTTAAGTTTGAGAGAGACCAAGAGAGTGCAAGCAGGGGGAGGGGCAGAGAGAGAGAGGAGAGGGAGAGTCCCAAGCCGGCTACACGTGGTCAGAGCGCAGAGCCCGAGGTGAGGCTTGAACCCACGAAACCACGAGATCGTGACCTGAGCCGAAATTAAGAGTGGGACGCTTAACCGACTGAGCCACCCAGGCACGCCTTAGAGTATCTATCTTAGGCGTTCAGTTGGGCTTCGCGTAGGACTTTGGGGAGAAAACCGTTTGAAAACTCAACAGGGTGCTTAAGAACCCAACAGGATACTTGTGCTGTTTCAAACACAAAAGTTGACGACTCATCTTGTCCTCTTTGCCGCAGGGTCTGGGTTTGTCCTTCCCGTGCAGGCAGGGCTGGCTTCGTGGCCACATGGCCTCTGCAAATGCCCAGGACCCCGTGCTCAGAAGGGCCCCGCATGTAGTTGAATGCCCTTCTGTCACCATTTTGAGAAGTTTTTATAATTTTTGAACAAGGACCCCACATGTTCTTTTTAGAGAGAAGGAAAGGGGCAGAGGCAGGGGACGTTGGGGGGGGGGGGCGGCGCGAGAGAGAGAGAATGTGAGAATGAATATCTTAAGCAGGCTCCACACTCAGAGCCTGACTGGGACTCGATCCCACGACCCTGGCATCATGACCTGAGCTGAAATCAAGAGAAGATCAACAACTGACTGAGCCCCCCCCCCCTCCAGGCGCCCCATGGGCCCCACATTTGCAGCTCGTGCTGGGTCAGACAGATTATGTAGTTGGCCTGCCTATACGGTCTCAGCCTAACCCTGATTTCGGGCCCTGAAGTCTTCGTGCTCTAGCCTGGCTCAGGTCTGGGGCATAGAGTGTGTCCTAAATCCTGCAGCCCCGTCTGCTGTGAAGCAGCCCTTGACAGAATTTGTCAGCTATTCTCCTTGGGGGCTGGATCCCTTGTCCTCAGCCTGTGCTGTTGGCTGGGATCCTATTCCTGTTTTGAACAAAGCAGACAGACTTCCTGGAAATCTGACCTACCTCTTCGTTTTTCTTTTTTTTTTTTTAAACGTTTATTTTTGAGAGCGCAAACAGAGGAGGGGGGGCAGTGAGAGAGGGAGACACAGAATCTGAAGTGAGTTCCAGGCTCTGAGCGGTCGGCCCAGAGCCCGACATGGGGCTCAAGCCCACGAACTGTGAGATGGTGACCCGAGCCAAAGTCGGACACTCAACCGACTGAGCCACCCAGGTGCCCCAATCTGACATACCTCTTACCTGACAAAGTCCCGACCTCAGCCCCCCTCTTGCCTCCTCCCCTTCCCCTTCCCTGCATTTTGACAGGCTGAATCACCCCGAGAAGGCCACCACCTGAACCAAACGCGTAGAGCCTTGCTTCTCCTCCCAGTGGATCTCCCTAGCCCCTGACCTGGCTCCCCCTCCTCTGTAGAGGCCTGTCGGCCAGCCCTGTCGTGAACGTGGGAACAAAGCCAATTTTTCAGTTCTGTTGCAATGGTCATGCTGGATTATTGAGGCCGTCACGTTTGCTGGTTTTAGCTGGGATTCATGTGACCAATGCCCAAATACATATTTTGAAGTCCACTTGTGATCTGCCTTTAAATCACTCCTAGGTCCATTCTTTGTGTCCTACTTTCAGCACCGCGGACCTAGCCCAGGTCTTTATCACTTTGTTCTTGGCTTCTTGAAGGCAAGGGCTTTCTGTAGCTGTGTCTGGTTTCTCCTCCATCAACCTCATACGGCCTCAGCAGTCATTGGCCGTCGTTCCAACTACAGGATTTGAACATGCTCGCCATGCAGGAAGCTGAGTGCTATGGAGGAAGCACGTTGTCATGATATAGTTGTTGAGACTGTTGGTGAAATAAAAGGCAGCTAACAATAGCTACAGAGGAAGTGCTGGAAGCATTGTCCTGTATAATGAGAAAATTTGAAATGAGCCAGATATATATCATTGTGTAGAGATGGTTAAATCATGATCGATCTGTACCAATGAATACTATGCAGCCATTTCGAGTACTCAGTGTCTGCAGAAGAAATAGCATTGAGTGGGGATTGGGGGCAGAAAACGTGAACAGGTCTCAGTCAGTGAAGAAGGAATTAGAGCTTCTGGAGCGAAGAAACCACTGGCTCACATGGAAAGTTCCAGAAGGTGGGGTAAGCAGGCGTGTGCCAACACCAAACCTGGTTGGATGGTCCTCTCAGAGCATTCCAACTACAGGAGCCATTCAGGGAAACCATCTTTCTAGTAATTAGCAGGTCGGGTCTTCATTTACTCTGAATTCTTAGAACACTTGCCTTCTGAAAACATTTTAAATGACAAGTAAAGTACAAAGTCATCTAAAATTCAAACTTTATAGAAAGGCATAATGGAAAAGGTTAAATTCCCCTGGATCCTACCCAGTAGAGACTATGATTCACTTGCTTTAACTTTATATTCTCTTTTTAATGCTTACTTTCGACAGAGACTGAGCATAAGAGGGGGAGGGGCAGAGAGAGAGGGAGACACAGAATCCGAAGCAGGCTCCAGGCTCTGAACTGTCAGCACGGAGCCCGACGCAGGTTTCGAACTCACGAACGGCAAGATCATGACCTGAGCCGGAGTCAGACGCTGAACCAACTGAGCCACCCAGGCGCCCCTTAACTTTATATTTTCAATGCACAAAGGGAGGTAATTTATAAATACAAAAATGAGTTACTGTGTGCATACACCCTGTATTCTTTTCACTTACTATATACGTTTTCCCACATCAGTACACACACTGAGCTACCACCGATTTGGAGTTATGGTCATGAACAGTCTTGTACCTTGTGCAGCTGGTGCACACGTCTTACCAACTCCTCACTCTTAAACCTTTTTATTGATGAGAATTGTCTTCTAATCTCAGAAGCATGAGAATTCTGTGTACCTAGTAGGCGTTCAGCAGAGACTCAGTGGCTGAATTGAAGCCCAGGGAGCTTCGTTTCCAACCACCCGTCGACGTTGACTCGCTTTTAGCAGAGAGGGCCTCACCCTGTGAGATCCAGTGATGCTCAAAACTCTGTGTCCTTTGAGCCGGTCAGAGGAGGTCCACGGCCAAAATCAAATCATGGCATCACTTTCCTAGCTCACAGGAGGAAAAAGGTAAAGCAGAATGTTCTTCATTTTATACATTTCCCGTATATTTTTTAGAAACCCTTGATATTTGCTGCCGATTGTTTGCTTATGAGTATTGGCCAGATGGCCAAATGAATGCACAAGTAGTGGACAAACATCGGAAAAAAATTAGGAACAGCTGATCATGTCTCAGCAGATTTGTTGTCCGCTTCCTCCCAACACACACACTCAAGTGTGGTTGAGGTTTTGTGTTGGACACAGGACAGAGAAGCATCCTGTGTTCTGTCCGGGATGCATCCCTGCCATGGCATTGGCGCTGGTGCCATACCGCCTAGTGGGGCTCGGGCTGCGCTCGTCTCCACACCCCCCCCCCAACCTAATCATGGGCACAAATGCACCAGAGAATAAAAATATGTAAGCATGGGGCGCCTGGGTGGCTCAGTCGGTTAAGCCTCTGACTCTTGATTTTGGCTCAGGTCATGATCTCACAGTCGTGAGATGGAGCCCTGAGCACGAAGCCTGTTTGGGATTCTCTTTCCCTCTCTCTTTCTGCTTCTCCCATGCTCCTGCTCTTTCTCTCTCAAAATAAACACATAAATGCTTAAAAATAGGCAAACGTTCCCGTAGACGTGCCAACAGTTCTCGTTTTAAGCTTAAGCAGTCCGTAAACTTGATGTATACGGAACACTGCTGCTCAGTTAAGGAAGCAGAAACAGCATGGCTGAGACTAGATTGAAGAGTCCAAGAGAAATTCACTACAGGCCCGGTGGCGACACGGACAGCTGTACCCAACGATGTGTGACCTCTTTCCACGCCCCTCAGGGTGAAGGCTCTTGCAGTAGAGACGGCGGAGTTCTCTGCAGTGTCAGAGGGCCAGGGGCTGATCAGTAACGAGAGTACATGGTGTGGTTGGGGAACCAACGCCTGGGTCCTGGTCGGAGTTCACCTGCTTTTAAGAAACAGATCCAGGGAGGCAAAGTTGTATTGCCAGGATCTGGGGGCTGTCCGAATGCACCAATTTGCCCGTGATGGGAAAAGTCTACTCTGCTCCCCAGTTCTGCCAGATTTATGTCTCTAAATTTCTTAGTATTCTAAAAAAGGAGATTTGGATCGCTTCTTGGTCTCCTCATGGGTTAGATTCCCGTAGGTCAGGTGTTCATGCCAAGCCGGTCAGCCTGTGTGCGCGAACACAGGCCTATGTATTTTACAGATCTGAGAATTCACAGGTGAGCCTATGACCATGTATACTGCTTTTGTCCTGGGACTTTGATTTTCGACTCTCCTGCAGATGAATGGCCCTGTACGAGGAGCCCTGTGCTTCATCTTCAACCATCTATAGACTGTAAATAATCTACGTGGACGCTGAATCGGGGAAAGCTGTCCCCACCTTGTTGCAAAGTGGCCTTGGATTTTTGCGTAAAAGTAAGTTTCCTGATCTCATGAACCAGGCAGTATTTCCTTCAGCTAGAAAACGGGCAAGTGGTGGTAAGGCAAATGGAGTGGTTCAACAGGTAAAAGTTGCAGTTACACAAGATTAAGTTCTAGAGATCTGTGTACCAGGTCCGACAGTTAACGGTACTGTGCTGTGTACTTAAAATTTTCAGCGGGAACAGCTCCTGTATTCTGCCTACGGTAATAAATTACATGCATAGTATATACATTCCTATTATATACAGCTTTGGCTTTTTAAAGGTGCGTGCTAAGTCACCTAGAAAGTGAAATACAGGGGCAGTTCTTGAGATGGTCTCTGCCTCCCTCTCCTCCCCCTGCAACCTCTCTCTGCTCATGCTTGCTCGCGCGCTCTCAAGATACAAAAATATCAGATAAAAAAGTGAACCACAGATCTGCCTGAGTCGCCAAACGTAGAGCTGCCTTGTGCTCTTATTTGGGAGAGAGTCTTGGGGGTTTTTCTTCCTAGGACTTTCTAATTTTCGACACAGGGTGGTCATGACCATGATATGGTTGTTAAAAAAACCCTCAGTTACATATCCCGATACAGTTTAGTAAAGATACGTGTATTAGGGGCTTAGAGGAGCAGAAACACTGATAAAATGAGACTTATTACGAGTGCCCACAACTGTGCCCAGTTCAACAGTCCCTCACCTCTGTATCTGATGCTGAACCTGAAGTCTGTGGGGCTGGCATTGGAAGGAAAGTTGGAAACGGAGAAGAGCAAGGACGAGCTGGAACCTGTGTCCCGCTGCCTCTAGGCCTCTGGCTCGTACACCGTGGGCAGCCTGCGGGGAAAGCTGGTCCAGGATGCTCAGAGGCTGAAGGGAGGGTGGGCTCAGAGGCTGAAGGGAGGGTGGGCCCAGCTGCTGCCCCAGGAGGTGTGGCGGCACCTGCTGCCCTCTGATGACCTCAGGAACATGCGAGGCCTGGTTGCTGTCGCACCTCCCTCTTAACTGGTGTTCACGTAAACGTACCAGCGTTCACGTAAAACTGTCCAGGGCCAGGAAGCCCCAGCTTAGCTGAGCCGGTGCAGCACGAACGCAGCCGAGTCTGAAGATGTATAAACATTCCCATCGACGATGCGAACCATTTTATCTTTGTCTTAAGCTATCCATAAGATGGGTTTCCAGGGAGTACCTCTTTCCTTGAATGCTATCACTTCAGGGGAACCAAGGAAAAGCGGGGGAAACATCCGGGTTGAAGTTAGGATGATGTATTCTTCAAATAATTTCAGAACTGACCCAATCCTTAAAACCTGCTAAAAATGGTTGGTGCTCTGAGCAGAAAGGAACCTTCTCGTTAAATCCCAACACACGAGGTCACTGTCGTGGCTCTTGCTCCAGCTGCCTTTAATGCTGCATAAACCTCTGTCTTCTGCAGCTGGGTCACATTCAGTAAGTGCTTACAGCACATCTGATTAAGGTCAGTCCCAGGGCTTCCATGAATCATCTCCAGGAAGGAATGCTGGGGAGGCAATGTGACTACAGGTCACTTTCTTCTGTCTTACTGCTCCGAGGACGACTCCTGCTCTGCGCTCCATCACGTCCCCCACATTAATCGTTCCTGGAAGACAGAACACAGCTGGACCCTGAACACGCCCGGGAGTTGGCCACAGCTGGGATTTGGCCCTGCCGCGATCTCAGGGGCTCCGAGGGCAAGATGCCTTGTCTGTCTCTCCTGCATTTCCCAAAGCAGCCCACGCCGAAGCCGCAGCAGGTAGGGCCACTGAGATGTCCTTCAAGGTGGTCACCAAACAGGAGGCTGGGTGTCTAGGGGAGGGGCAGAGGTCCTGGGACAGAAGAGCCAACCGGAGAGCTTGCATAGCTGAGACCTGGGTGTCCTCTGCTTCTGAGCGAGCCCTGGAGATGAAGAGAATCTGAATATCATGTGCGTCGAACGAGCGTGTCCTCGTCAAGGCTGCAGGCAGCAGAGTTTCCCTCTGGCGAGCTCTGTCACACCCCCAGCTCCTGAGCTACAGTTTGACTGCCCACACAGGACTTCATCTGTAACAGATGGAGTCGGTCTGTTGCTTTAGGATGTGTGAGCTGTGACCGCGACACCGACTTCCCTTCATGTGATAGAAAATAAAGAATGACTCCAGGTCGCTGGCATTTGCACAGATAGGGCGGCATTTCTTTCAACTTCTGAAGATTCGGAGTGGAAGCAAAGACTCCCACGGTAATTTAGCACAGCACCTGCTCCCCCGGGCAATTAAAGTGACTTCGGTCCCTTTAATCTTGCCGGACTAGAAACCCAAAGAGCTGGCGCAGGAACCAGACTCGTGAGTTCTAACACTGGACCCGGACTTTTGGAGCAGAAGCTGAACATCACCACTGGTTTGGGCAGACGTAACAGGAGAGACCATAAGAGCTGAGGCCGTGGGTCATGGGGTGCTTATATGGTTTAGAGAGACTGGAACATACCTTTTAAAATTTATCAGGGGCGCCCAGGTAGCTCAGTCGGTTAAGCATCCAGCTTCAGCTCAGGGCATGATCTCGCGGTTCGTGAGTTTGAGCCCCGTGTCAGCCTCTGTGCTGACAGCTCAAAGCTGTCAGCCGAGGATTCTGTGTCTCCCTTTCTGCTCTTCCCCTGCTCATGCTCACACATGCTCTCTCAAAAATAAACACTTTTTAAAAATTTACTGTCAAATTCAGCTCTCCCTCCCAAGAGAAAAAAGCCAGGGATCCCTGTGTTTGTTTAAACTTCGTTTTTTGAGTATTGGGTAATCAATAATTCTCGTTGAAGGACTATTAAAATGCATGATTTCAAAAAAATGTCGTAGATTCTGAAACCACTTATCGCTGTATTTCCCACTAGAGCTGAATGGGTAACATTTTCCATTTGTCTGTTAAGTTGGCTCTGAGAGAACAACATGAATGTCACAGCCAGAGGAATCTTAAGAAATCCTGTTCCCCAACTGTTTTATTATACAAATAACTTCAAATCCATGCCTGGCTTAATTAAGGTCTCTGCTAGTTACTGGCAGAATTTGGCACTGTGATTTCCCATTCCAGCCTCTTTCTATACCTCAAAGCTGCTTTATTCTCTCCAGACACTGGGGCATGCCATTGGAGACCTGTGGTCCCACTTCACATGAGCACATTTCCACGTAGTGACTGGGCCAGGCTGGAAGGGCCGCAGCCTGCACCCCTGGAATCTCTCTCATCCGCCTCCACGAGACTGTCCCCCCCCTGCTGGACTGTGAACCACCTTCTCGCATAAAATCTGCAATGTGATAGGGAGAGAAGAGATCCCAGTCGCCTGTGGTTATCTGGCACATCTAACTTTGGAGTCCTTGTGAGTTGGCCACGTTGGCCTGTCCTTCTAGTGACCCACAGGGAGTTGGCAACGACCTGAACACGATCGTTGCTCAAAGGCCCTCTGGTCCTCCGTGAAATCATGAAATTCTTCATGCTGGATGATCTGTTTTAAGCCAGATGATCATGTGGGCAGGTCCTATGCAGCAGGGTCCACACACAGCCATGGATCAAAAGTGGCAAACTGGCCTTACGTTTTTAAAATAATGAGCCAGCATCTCTCCCTGATTTTTGTACCCCGGGTCAAGCTTGTGATGTGGAAAGAAATGTCCTCTCTTCTCATTGAACGCTGAGCAATAACCAGATTCTCTTCTAGATGGGAGCTGTCTACAGCAGCGTCCCCTCTATAGTCTGGAAGGGGGTAGAAAGTTCCTCCATCCTCGGCTGTGCCTTGCAACACCACAGACGTATTTTATTTCCACTTCCAGAGCCAGAGGGATCATCCCTCCTCAGGCCTCCAAGTCACCGAGTGGTGATGGGCTGCAGGGCAGGAAGAGCAGCGTGGCATCTGTGGCCAACCCAGGTTACGGAAGTCAGAGTGGTGACGGGTCCCTTCCACCTTTCAGGGATCTGGGCTCCGTAACAGGAGACTGTTTACGAGGCAGGCCCTACCCACCTAAAAAATGTGCTATTCCCAACCAGAAAGTGTCGCGGCAGGTTGGGATTATGCCCCAAACTTTATCCCTTTGACTTCACCTCTGGGACAGAAAGGATTTTTGTGGCTTGAGTTTGGTGCTACCGAAAAGGCACAACAGCGTTTCTCCGTGGCTGTGACGCCATACCCATCCAGGGCCCAGCAGCCAGTCTGTTGATTCCAAGTGGGGCCATCACTGCGTCTGGGTTACATATGCCTGGTTTGTGCAATAACTGTGTGTAACAGTTGCTCTACTTGAGTGTAAGAACCTCTCTGGGCCTCAGTTGCCTCACCTGCCAAGTAAGCGGGGTCCCCTGTGCCTCTGAGGGTCTAGTGTCCTGAGTGCCCGTACTCCCGTGGGACCGATGCTACTCCTGATGTATCTCCCTGATGTTACTGTTTTTATCTTTGTACGGCTGGACAGCTGACTCAACTACGTGATCAGAGGAAAGTCAGCTTCAGTTCAAGGGTGGAAAACTCCACCTTTAATACAGCCTAAACGCTCATCGTAAGAGCGTCTACGGGGCGGTTGAACGTCTGACTCTGATTTCGGCTTAGGTTGTGATCTCACGGTCCTGAGATCGAGTCCTGTGTTGGCTCCACGCTGAGTGTTGGAACCTGCTGAAGATTCTCTCTCCCCCCTCTGCTTACACTTGCACGCTCCTAAAAAAAATAAACACCTTAGGAAAAGAAAAGAGCATCTCCAGTGATGTTCCCCCCCACCCCCGCCAAATGATTACGTGGGCTCTTTCACTAGAGAAGTGAAAATACTCTACGTTTGCTGTAGCCTGTCGCCTAGAATTATTTATTGTGATACTAAACGAGTTTGACCAGGTATCTTCTGTTTTGATGGCGACAACTTCCCAGAACTAAGTCCTCTTTCTAAATGAGGTTTCTTGCTAGGAAAACTCCGCTGGACCCGTCGCCAACTTTGACGAACGTTCCTTTCAAATTAAGTGAGCAAATGGGTACTCGGGATAGCGGAAGCCTAAGGAGTTGTCAGATTGCCTCCAGACACAGCACCAGGACGCACAGTAATAGGAATGTTTTTAAGGCCATCTTGCCAAAAACCGGATGAGGAGAGGTTCTTTCCCTGTGGCCCTGCGAGTTCGTGAACCGACCCCCCCCCCCATGAAACCCACTATGTGTGTTCCCTCCTCATCACAACAGGCAGCAAGATACAAACATCTTGGAGGAACCATGGCTATGGCATTTTGCTGCTCATTTCATCAAGGGGTGGAGTCCCTGTGGCTGTCTCTCACGGTGTCCTTTGGACAATAGGATGTGACAGAGCGATAACGTGCAAGTTCCATGGCCTTCGCCGCAAGAGGCGGGCCGGCTTTTGCCTCTCTTGGAATGCTCCTGCCCCCACGTGAGGAAGTCCAGTCTTCCTTACTAAATGATGACACGCCCCAGAGAGAGGTGGGCCCAGATGACAGCCAGCGTGGGGGCGCTAGCCATATGAGTGAGGCCATCTTCTAGCCTCCAGCTCCGGGCCCGCTGCCAAATGGCTGCAGCCAGATGCGTGAGTCAACACCAGAACTGCCCAGCTGAGCCCAGCCCCAGTGGACAGTGATGGCCAAATAAGTGATCCTTGTTCTAAGCCACTGAGTTTCGGGGTGAACTGTTACCTAGCAGTAGAGAGAAGCCACATAGCTCTGCAGTGCGGACGGAGAAACGTGAATCAGGATCAGGAATGTGAAGTAACTTGGCCAAGGGCTGTAGAGGCAGTAGGTGGGCGCAGTCATGATTTGACCTAGGTCTTTGTGATATCACATTCTCCTTTGCTTGTCCGTGTCAAAACTATTTCACCTAGGTGGAAGAAGTCCTGAATTTCAGGAAATGTGAAGGAGCAGCTTCTTATAAGCAGATGATGGTAAAGATTAGTTAAAACATAATTTTTTTTAGTAGTTTTCTGCTTTTATTCGTTAGGAAGTGTTTTCCAAAATGGCTTCAGAGAATGTATCGCCTCTCTTTTTAGGAGCAGGATTCTTGAGCTTTCAGGGTTCTTCAGCTAATGTTCTGACCTGGGGCTTGGGTAGGCACAATTCCTCTGAAATACGGGTCTTTTCGTAGGGGCTTTCTAGTCCAATGCACTTGATGAAAAGGTTTACTAAAGGATCAGCCTGCTGTAGAACTTGGCTGTCTGAAGCTTGTGAAGTCTTACAAGTGAGGGTCCTTCTAAAGCGTGGGGCCACCAAAGAGGGGGCAGGACGTTTTTTCCAGAAAGGACCAGATAGTATTTTGAGCTTTGCGACCCATACGGCCTCGGTCAAAACTAAACTCAGTTCTGCCTTTGTAACTTGAAATCAGCTATGGGCAATATGTAAACAAGTGAGCGGAGCTGTGTTCCGGTAAAATTTTATTGACAAAAATGGCAGGCCAGATTTTATCCGTGGATCATAGTTGTTTCCACGACCCCTGAATTAGAGGAAGACTGCCCGCCAATTAGAGGAAGGCCGCCTATAGCTGAGCTGCTGGCCCGGGTGTCTGCAGGGTTTGAGTGATTACATAGCTTCCAGGTGGCTGTTACGTAGAGGGGCTAAAGCTAGGAGTGCACAAGCCAGCAGGATGAGAGCAAGAGATGCTTTTTAAGGAATAGCCCCCTCATCCCAGCAGACTCCCGAGGAAGCCTGGTGGCTGACAGCCATCTGGCACGCAAAGTTCCTCAGTTGTGTCCTCGGGCAAATTATCTTTGAGGCTTAGCCTGCTTATCTGTACAATGGGGAGGGTAATGAGGAACAGACTGTGCAAAATGGGTGGGCTCTTATGTCACAGTGGTGGTGTCGTGCTCACGGGGGAGGGGTCAGGTTCTGTGCTTTCCTTACCCAGTGTGGAGAACAGCCGCGGATCACTGATTATTGCCCCTGAGCTTGGCGAGAGGCACGCTAATTGCCCGACCAGACACTACGTCTCTGAAGTGTTGTTGGCCCCTGGTCTGAGATTTGACCTCTCCATCATTGTTTTGACCTCACTGGTGACGGAGGCGGCAGGGCAGGCGGGGGTTTGGTGCCTGGTGTTCCCAAGGGTTTAAGCTGCTGGTTGGCAGAGGTGGTTACCTTGGGCCCAGGTGCATCGGAGGGTGTTTTTTAACGTCAACCTGGATCAATGAGATCAAATAATACCTTCCCTTAAATCGGTTTGCCCTTGTGTCCCTCCAGGGATACCCGTGATACTGTTTGCGCCTTCCAACTGCAGTTTTGTCTGGCTGGAATTCTTCTGGGGGATGGTAGAATAATAAGAATAGCTTACTTACCAGTCTACATCCGCCATGGTTATTTTCACCGGTGTTCCATTTCTAGCATGCCGCCATATTCGAATCAGATGCTGCCACTTTAAAGTGCGGGTTATTTTAGGTTTTAAAAATGTGCATGAAACAGTCTGGTCTAGATTTACGAGGGCAACGGAGAGCTTCCCAGGGCACAGTGTATTTCTTTTGGTCATGTTCTGAGTTTTAAGGGCATTCTGCCAATAGTTGGTCCATGATTCCACTTGTTGGGCAGCAGCTGATTTGCTCTGAGATTAATCGAAAGAACTTCCCGGTTTGTGTTTTCTTCTATAGTGGCTACCTAGCCATGCCCTGTAGTCCCTATCCCTCCTCCTCTTCTAGACTGGAAAAATCAAAGCATTTCTCCTCTAGTGCTCTGTTGTTTTTGTTTGGTTTTCTGTTGAGCGTAGCCGACGCACAGTATTATGTTAGTTTCAGGCATATGACATAGTGACTCGACAAGTTTATACGTTATGCTGTGTCCAAGCGTAGCTGCCCTCTGTCCTGATAGATGGCTATTTGGAGGTCACTGATTATATTCTTTATGCTGTGCCTTTTATTCCTGTGATTTATTCCGTAACTGGAAGCCTGTAGAAGTTTTCTCGATGTTGTTACAGAACTGAATGGTCGTGTTCTCCCCGAAGCTGATGGGTTGAAATCCTAGCCCCCAGTGGGATGGCCTTAGGTGGTGTTGGTATGGTAGAGCCCTCATGAATGAGATTAACGCCCTCGTGGAAAGAGACCAGAGAGCTTGCTTGCACACACACTCTGCTCTCTGCCGTGTAAGGGCGCAACGAGAAGGCAGCTTTCTTCGTCACGGGGAGAGTAAACGTACAGGGTATTGGGGCCCCTGGGTGGCTCAGGAGGTTGAGTGTCTGACTCTTGATTTTTGGCTCAGGTCACGATCCCAAGGTCATGGGACGGAGCCCCGCTCCACACCCGGCACGGAGCTTGCTTGAGATTCTCTCTCCCTCCTGTGTGCAGGTATCCTCATGCCCTCTCTCAAATATTAAAAAAAAAAAAAAAAAAGTACAGTGTATTGAAGTAAAAGTCTTCAAAATCTCAGCTGAGATGTCTAATGCTTGTATTTCGGTTGGGTCATCCTTCCCCACAGGAGCAGAATGACCCGAGGTCTCTCTTGCTGTAAACAAGGAGAGCCTTGCTAGGGTCCCCAGAGCCCTGCTGGCATATTTCTGGGCACTCCACACCCAGCCTGTGCAGTTTCGGGGTGGCGGAGGTGGCTGGATATCTCACTGTACATGTTCACGTTCACTTTTTCCGTCTCAGCCACATTGGGAATCAGAGCCGCAACTGTTTCCAGCGCCTAGCCCAAAATTGTCTTTAGCTGGAAGCCGATATCTTCCATGCGTGGAAATGTTTATCAGGTGGGTGACCCCCATTGTATTAGCGCTTTTAGGGAGCTGTGAGACGACGTCCTGCCGATGTCGTTACTCTAAGCGGCTCTGTTCTTGTGGCTCTGCTGGTGATGCCTTAGCATCACCTTCAAACCTGTCTTTTCCCACTGGGGCCATTCCTGCTAGGATTGCCTGCTGGACACATCAACTGGGAGCTTTGGTTGACATCTTGAAAACCAAGTTCCTCGTCTTCTCCCCCAACACGAGCTTGCCCTTCCCAGTTTTAATTTCTTCCAGGGGCTCCGCCATTTTCTCAAGGTAAAGTCTAAGCTTCAGATCTGTGATGCTGGCTTGTTTATACTGTCGTCCTCCCCCTACCACCATTGCAACAGCGGTCCATGGCTCCACTTGGTCAACCTCCCCCGGCCTTTCCACCCAAAAAGTCAGTGTGATATTCTCATGTCCAGTTGAAATCTGAACCTCTGTGTTGGGTTTCTAAAGTCCTGGATGCTTCCATCCTCCTGGTCTAGTATGGAAATATGATTGTTTCTGCTCAGGCCCGTTGCCAAAACATTGCGTTCACTCTTGCTTCTGTCCTACCCTCATGGGGATCCTTCATCTGAACTGCCCTCCAGTGTCCCCCACCCCCACCCATTCACTTGATGTTTCACTCTCCCTCAAGCCCTCCCTAATTTTGCTGTTCTTTGCGATCTCTTCTAGGTCTCCCATCTCGTATGAACCCCACTTTGCCTGGCCCTGTTGTTCATCATGTCACACGGATGCGTGTTCTCTCCCTCGTTAGGCTGTAACCCAGTAGCTGTCATGGCAACGCTGTTTCATGTTGGTCTCCGCTTACAGATAGTGATGCTGTTGGCCGGGAATGCTGTGGGGCGCCGACCTGGGCTGTACTGCTCGGGGGGAGCCTCCCAGACATCTCCCCTCCCGGAGCCGACGTTGTGGCTGCACCGGCCCCTGTGGTTCTTGGGATTTCAAGGCGTACCTTAGCAACAATCATCAGGCAACTTTGAAAAAACAAGGTTTATTACAAGTCCTGGAGGGTACACAGCATGCCCAGGGCCACACAGCAAGAGAGAAAGCACAGACCTGGCATTCTGCCTTTGTTGGGGTCGAGGGTGGGGGCCTGGGGTTTCTATGGGTTCACTCTTTATTGGCGAATGTGAAACATCATAACAGTGGGAATTCAAGCCTGGGAAGGGAAGAGCGGGGTCGCTCCAGCGGTCAGTAATCTAGGTCACCCAGGGTTTTCTAAAAGAAGGCCGTGGGTGGGGTGGCCTGGCTCTTTGTCTCGTTGTGCAGCTGGCAGTGTGTTCATTTGAAATGGATTCCGCGGCAAAAACTTGATGTCAGGCGCTACATTACAATAAAAAACCCTGGCGGTCGGGCACTTCGCCTGGGTGCCACAGCCTGAAACAATAGCAAACTGCCCCCCCCTCCCCCGCCCCGAGCTGAGCTGAGTAGCCAGTGGCCCTACCTGCCGAGCTTGGCAGCCGTTTCCTCACGCAGAGGTTGCCGTCCATTTCCCTCCTTCAAGAATGTCATTCCCAACTCCACCTGCAGAGCCATTTTCTCTTTCAGGAACCTTGAAAGTGGATTATGCTGATCTTGGTTTCCAGACACAGAACCATAGATTTTCTGCTGGTCAGAGGTCCCCAGCTAGCCTCTTTCTGTCATCTTTTTTTTTTTTTTCCAACATTTGTTTATTTTGGGGACGGAGACAGAGCATGAATGGGGGAGGGGCAGAGAGAGAGGGAGACACAGAATCGGAAACAGGCTCCAGGCTCTGAGCCAACTCACGGACCGTGAGATCGTGACCTGGCTGAAGTCGGACGCTTAACCGACTGTGCCACCCAGGCGCCCCTCTTTCTGTCATCTTTAAAGCTGATACCCCAAGTCCCCTTTTGTGCCTTGGGCTTAGAGTATACCCTTGACAAAGGGGTCTTCCCCCCCCCACCCCCCGCCAGGATCGGAGAGTGTGAGGGATACTTGAATAGTCCCGTGTGCTCAGGCTAGAAATGAATGCTGAATTGAGGTGATAGAAGAGTCCTGTCCTTCCCGGGGCCTGACGATGAAGAGCCCAAGAAGCGATGTGTGGGAGAAGGGCAGCGTCTCAAGAGAGCAGCACCCTCAGTTGGCCCCCACACTTGTGTCTGACTCTTCCTTGTGATTCTCCGAGCTCTATGCAGAGTGGCTAGCCGCCACTTAGGATGCCTCACGAACCTGAAAGGTTTCTTGGAGATGAACATGAACTGGTGAATAAGTTCCCTCTGGGCAGGAAGAGCTGATCAAAGAATCTTGGCCATTCCTTACCTTTACCAAATGTTCCCAAGAAAAGCCCCATAGAAGGACATCTTGTGTGTGTCCCCATCTAGGGATTTAACATCCACGTGTGGACCACCTCCCCTTGCTTGTGGCTCGCTCTCTCTCCTGTGGACCTAGCCGACCTTTTAGACCTAAATATTTACCAGAGAGAGGTTGGTAGGAGGACAGGGCTACACATGAGGAAGGAGAATGTAGGTTTACGATCAGGAAATGCCTCCGAGTATCAGAGGAAGAAGTCTCCTGAGGGAGTGCTCTCTCAGGAGGTGAAGGAAGGGAGAGGTGTCCCCTTGGCTTATTTAGTTCTCCAGAAATGAACTTGTTGACTGAAGTGGGAGACTAGTGAGGATGGTCTGTTCCCATCCCAGCTGGATTCTTTGTCGGAAATCACACTGGCCGTCCTTAACTAGGTGGCTGGGTTTTCAGGGTGTCCTTGAACACAGATTGGGCTTCCCCAGGTTTCTTCTGTGAGGCATCCTGCCTCCCCTTGTCCTCGGGGAATTGAAAGAAAGGAGAGAGTTGCATAGGCAGATGGTCAAAATTTGTACAGAGCCCCCAGCGTTAACATTTCAGTGCCAGAATTTTAAAAGAGCATGAAATGATTCCGGTGGCCGTGTTTTAGGAATCAAAGCTACCCAGTTTCCTGCAGGTATAGAAACCGTGGTCTCAACAAGGCCTGTGATGTCTTATAGTGGATGGAAATGCCTGAGATTTCTATCTGCTGTTCTTGTCAGGTATTTTAGAGGTCATGAGTGATTAGTCATCACCAGCCCTTTTGATTCTGTCATGAAAACGCCTCCCTCCCCCGCCTGCCTTCTACCCACAATTTGAGTGATCTCACGTCAAACTCCACAGAGCTCTCCTGCGAATGTATAATATTTTATTAACAGTTTTGCCTACCTTCTTGCCCTTAATCCATTTTTACTTCCAGAATAATCTCCATAAACCGGATCTCATTAGGCTACCCTCAGCTTAAGACCCGCTCTAACTTGGCATTGGATGTTACCATTGACCTGGCCCACAATGACCTTTCCAAGGTTCAAGGTAAACAGCTTGCTATAGCGCACACCCCTTCACTGGGGGGCCATGTGCTGGCAATTCCCTCTGCCTGATGACTCACATATGTATCCCCTTCACATCCAAATTCCATCCGTCCTGGAGACTCAGCCCACATGACACTACCTCCACAGACCTGGATCTTTCTCCTCTTCCCCACTCTTCATCCCAGTTTGTCCTTTGACCACCCACACTTCCAACCTTGAGTTATGATCTTTTGTCATTGCGTCGTGCCCATCTGCGTTGTAAACACGCCGTGGCCATAGACCGTGCTTTCAGGCTCTGAATCTACCCTGGAGCATCATCCCCAAATGAGCATCCGATTGATAATCATTGCTACGGTAGGTCAGTTAATGAGCTTAGGTTGTGTCTTATTCAATAAAAGTTGTCCTGGGGTGCCTGGGTGGCGCAGTCGGTTGGGCGTCCGACTTCAGCCAGGTCACGATCTCGCGGTCCGTGAGTTCGAGCCCCGCGTCAGGCTCTGGGCTGATGGCTCAGAGCCTGGAGCCTGTTTCCGATTCTGTGTCTCCCTCTCTCTCTCTGCCCCTCCCCCGTTCATGCTCTCTCTCTGTCCC
The DNA here is from genome assembly GCF_014898765.1 of Herpailurus yagouaroundi. Taxonomy (NCBI): domain Eukaryota; kingdom Metazoa; phylum Chordata; class Mammalia; order Carnivora; family Felidae; genus Herpailurus; species Herpailurus yagouaroundi. Next base: position 16,761,641 of record NW_024412397.1, read on the forward strand.
AAAAATAAAAATAAACGTTGAAAAAAAATTTTTTTAATAAATAAAAGTTGTCTTAAACGTGCATTAAAAACCTTTTATACCTTTATAATATAGATGCTCTTTAAACCTTTAAACATAGATGCTCTTATCTCTAGAACTGTCCACAAGCTAATGATTGCTGTAAGCCAGAAAATATAAACGCAAGAGTTCAAAATAACTTAGAGTGACACAACATGTTTCCCCCTCAGTGAGTGTAAAGTAAACCCTATCAAGACATTTTCCTTCTTGGAAGAAGAGGGAAGGAGGAAGCTCTACAGATTAGACAAAATGAGATTACTATAGAAAAATCAAAGTTCTGTCAGTTTAGATATTGCCTTAAAATTTCTATAGACAACATCTGGAAGATTAACAGATTTGACTGCATAACCTTTACCATATAGAAGATTAGCACGTTTGAAATGCTGACTGGGAGGAGTACTTACAGGCTATGTAATGGGACAAAGGATTAATACTCCCCAAATAGAACAAATTTCTATAAATCAGTATAAAAATGGATGAAGGATTGTGTTTGCTATCTATTGCTAGTGAACCAACTACCCAAAATGCACTGGGTTGAGTGAGCACTGACTCCGTGTGCCTCATGGCTTTGCAGTCTGGGGCCGGCTCCGCCGGGTGGTTCTCCTCCATAGGGTCTCCCATCCAAGTACTAACCAGGCCCGACCCTGCTTAGCTTCCGAGATCAGACGAGATCGGGCGCGTTCAGGGTGGTGTGGCCGTAGACGGTTCTTCTCTATAGGGTGTGCACCGGGGCTGGCGTGTCCGAGGTGGCTCCTTCAGTGGCCTGTCTGGGGCCTCAGCTGGAGTGAGGAGAACAGCCAGGCATCTCGTCCTCCGTGAGGTCCTGCTTGCAAAGAAGCTGGACCTTTATGTGGTGACTTAGGGTTCTAAGAGTGAGCTGTCCGAGGGAACAGCCCCACCGTGTAAGCACTTACCAGCAAGCCTCTGTTTGGGTCATGCTTGCTAATAACTTTTTTGGTCGAGCAAGTGACTTGGCCAAGTCCATTGCCAATGGTGGAGGTGTTAACCGAAGAGCATGAACATGAGGTGTGATTTACTGTGGAACATCGGTGTAACAGCCTGCTACCCATATGACAGGCAGTTCACTAAAGAAATGGGAATGAGTCATAAACAAGAAAAATGCACAGTTTTGTTAGCAAAGTAATGCAAGTGAAAATGGTGACAGGCTGTTTTCATTAGGAAATTGACAGTACGCAGTATCTAGTTAATATCTAGTGTTTGGGGTGCCTGGTGGCTCAGTTGGTTAAGCGTCCGACTTCGGCTCAGGTCATGATCTCGCAGTTTGTGGGTTCGAGCCCCGCCTCGGGCTCTGTGCTGACAGCTCAGAGCTGGAGCCTGTTTCCGATTCTGTGTCTCCCTGTCTCTTTCTCTCTCTCTCTGCCCCTTCCCCGCTCACACTCTGTCTCTCCCAAAAATAAACATTAAAAAATATTTTTTTAAATCATTAAACAAAAACATCTAGTGTTAACAAGCTTTACGGGGGAATCTTCTACACTTTGGTGGGAGTGTCAATTAGGGTGACCTTTTTAAAAAAGTGATTTGGCAGCGGGTATCAAAGTATAAAATGCGTAACTTGGCACCTTCCACTTCTACAGGTGAACATACTTCTATGTGTAAAAATATTTCTGTAAGTTCCCCGGAATATTACAGAGGGATGTTTATATATCACCACTTGTAATGGTAATGAAGTAGAACATGAAAGCCTATTAGAGAATGTGTGAATTATCATAAAGCTATACTATGGAATATTGAGCAGCCACATTAAGGTTGGGTAAGAGTCTGCTGGTGTGGAATGATCCCCAGAGAGGTTGTTGAGTGGGAAAACAGGCACTCTGGGTATTCTGTGTCACCACTTTCATGGGAACAAAATTTGGGGTAAATACACACCAGAGGGAGAAAGGGGTCTAGAATAAAGTGTAGAAACGGGCTGGGAGTTTATTTTTGCTTTTTAGTTTTGTACGAATGTCTTATTATTTGGAATCTTTTCTGATGAGGACACATGGCTCTCATGACGGGGAAAAGTGGAGGCTCCCTTAAAAGTTGCACGTCTACTTGTATACCCACACACGCATGTGCAAATGTACGTAGAGGTACAGCATAAGAGATCTTAGGGGAAGGTTCCTTGGATACCAGAAGCTCTGCCAGTGAGCCTCTCGTGCCCTCTTCAGTGCCCTCAAGCTCATTCTCTCTTCTGGAAAAATAGAGGTCTGTGAGTCACTTGTAATTCCTGATAAGAGGCACATTTTTGATTTACTTCTGAGCTTTTTAAATTGCACGTTGATTGTATTAACCGAAAAAATACACTATTTTGTTTCTTCCGCATCTAGAACCAAGCTACACATTAGGAACGAGGGATTGTTAGAAAAGGTGACTCAGTGTACCCGTTCAGTGAGATGTCCAATTTCCGCATAAGCTCCTGGCGTCTTCTGACGCCCACGTGGAATGGGTACAGTTCAAATCAGGCTTCTCCGTGGAAGGTGTAACGGGGAAATGTCCAGACTCACTTCTGCGGTGGTCAGAGCTGGCATTTCCCTTCTGTGTTTCCTCCTGCTGATACCTGAACAAATTCTCGCTTTCCTCCCTCTTCTTGCCTCGTGTCCTTCATAAGAAAAAGAACACACGCCGTTAGCTCCTGTGCGGTGAAGCTCTTTAAGCCGCACGCGTGGAAGAGAGCTGGGCCCAGGAGGAAGCCTTGTTCTCTTCCAGGTCAGAGCTGCCTCAAGGTCAGGCGTGTGTGAGACCCGAGACGAAGTCTTGTTTAGTTTGAAAAGATCATTTATCAGATGGTACTGAATCTGACACTTTCTGCAAGGATAAAGCAGTGGTGTAGAAATATACGAGAGCTTTTATTTCATAACAGGGGTTCATTTCCTTTTATCGATAAAAACCATCTTAAGGTAACACAGGGTTTTTTTAATGTTTATTTTCTTTTTTTTTTTTTTGTTGAGAGAGTGTGTGTGTGTGAGCACAAGCAGGGCAGAAAGGGAGAACGATCCCAAGCAGGCTCCGTACTGGCAGCCCAGAGCCCAACTCAGAGTTCAATCTCGCGGACTGCAAGACCGTGACCTGAGCTGAAATCAGGAATCACATGCTTAACCAACTGAGCCGCCCAGGCGCCCAAGGCAACATGGTTGCTGACAAATACGTTTCGAACTCTTACATCTTGGTTTCTAGTTACATGGAGGGGGACCCATGAAGTTTCAAGAAGGATCAAACGTCACACCAGGTAATCGTTGACACTTCTTCCTGGCAGTTAGGAAAAGTGCTCAATACATCAATGTTACGGTTTCTTAAAGCGACTGTTTCTTTTATGCTTCAGTCAGCTGCTTATATGTTATCTCTGTTGTGCTAGATATTTTAGACATTGTTTTCATTTTTTGGAAGTTACACAAAGGAAGGAATACTTAAATAGAGCAAGCGATGCGTTACTTTCTAAGAGTATTTTTATACACTGGAAAAAAAAATGGGCTGCTTCCGGAATACCTGTGTTGCATCTTCAACGTTTGGCAGGGAAGGTGATGCTCACAGAAACACAAACTGAGGGCGCGGCCGGCTGGCTTAGTTGGTAGAGCGCGTGACTCGAGCTCAGGGTCATGAGTTCAAACCCCTCGTTGGGCATGGAGCCTATTGAAAAAAGACTTTAGGGGCGCCTGGGTGGCGCAGTCGGTTGAGCGTCCGACTTCAGCCAGGTCACGATCTCGCGGTCCGTGAGTTCGAACCCAGAGTTCAGGCTCTGGGCTGATGGCTCAGAGCCTGGAGCCTGTTTCCGATTCTGTGTCTCCCTCTCTCTCTGCCCCTGTTCATACTCTGTCTCTCTCTGAGAGCCTGTTCATACTCTGTCTCTCTCTGTCCCAAAAATAAACAAACATTGAAAAAAAAAATTAAAAAAAAAAGACTTTAAAAAATAAACGAGTAAACAAAAAAGAAACACAAACTGAGAACCCCAGAACTATGAGAACTCTGAACTTGCTTTCAGATTCCCACATATTGGTTTCATAGAAGCCTTGTAATAGTCTGAGGTAAACATGATGGCTAAGGTTTTTTTTTTTAACATGTGTTTTCTAACTTATCTGAAAATCATATATGCATAATGAAACTGTTTTCTTTTTGCAACCTAAACTATTTGCCAGAGGAAAAATGAAGTCTTTCTCTGGGTGAGGGGAAAAAAAGAAAAAGAAAAAAATGACCGCATCTCTCTTGTGAACCTTATTCCCTAAATAATGTTGAATGAATGTTGGCACAGAGTTCTAGATTCTGTAGCCGGGTTTCTCCAGGTGTGCTCCCCAGGCTCTGGGGGAGAGAGGAGGACTTGTACAGGATCCTAGCACCTCCCCCCGCCGCATCCCATCAAGTCAAAGACAAGGTCCTGGAGTCTGTATGTTAAACTACTCCCCAGGCAGTGTTTAATATATAGTGACGTATGAAACATTTAAAAATGAACTAGAAAAGTCTAGGACTTTCTGAGAAGGAAGCCAAGATTCTGAGGAGGATTCTAGTTGGGCTTGTTGGTTTGTTCCGTAAAAAATTTAGAAGGACTTTTCAAAAAGAGGGAGGGAGGTCACTTCTGGGTGGCCTGGGTTTGGCTGGATCTTGGAGGAATCAGTCTTCCTCCCTGGTGGGGTTCAAGAGGTTAGGAGGGATGGGGAAACCAACTGTGGCCAAGAGAAGAGAGACGTTGGCAGGTCAGAGCTTCGGAGGAGGTTCAGTTACGTGAGGCACTGCCCCAGTGGCCCTTGGGGGCACCAGGAGAGGAAGGGCTGTGGGGTCCGGGACACTTCACCGCTCCCAGGCACTCTTCGGGTCTGCCTTTCTTGGACTATCTTGGCCAGTGCTACCATCCCAGCAACGTTACATAGATTTTTCAAAAGTGCTTGCCTCTTTTAGCATATTTCATTTCTGAGACGAGCACAGAGCTCCAGAACATTAGGAATGATTTATCAGTCCTATTAAAGTGAGAGTATCGTCTCTTCTCCTTGATGGTGTTCTTTCTAAATATCTAGATGTATGAATTTTTAAAGCTCTGTCGTTTTCGGTTTATGTAACTCCTCCGTAGTGCTTTGGAAGTTTGCACTAAGCATCCTGCATTTGTACGAGAACTAATAATTTGTCGTGTTATGTGAACAGCTCCTTCATAGACCTTCTAGAACCTCCTGCCTGGAGGGGTTGTCAGACTTTATACTGTACAAAATATACCCCCTACTTTTAGTAGGAACACATACAAGGCACTATTCAGCAGCAGGGGGACCCAGATGCACCAAGACAGTAGGATTCTTTTAGGGACAACTCTCATCGTAAGAAAGATTTTTTTAACTAAGCAGCTATCTGTCTCCTGGCATCTTGACTCTTTCATTGTGACCTTACTTGGTGAGAAGAGCTGGAAGAAGTCCGATGTCTTCTCCATCACATCCCTTCACCTGTTTGAATACCGTGAGTGTATCATCCTGTGTCTTCCCTCTCAGACCACGTACCCTTGAACGCTTCCTCCCATGGCCCAGTATCCTGGCCCTCCCTCCACCTGCTCATCCCTGCTGGTGGCTCCAGTTACCAGGGACCCTTAAATCTGGATGCCTGGGACTGAACTCAGGGTCTGGGAAGTCTGAACAACAGCATTCAGCAGGACTGTTAGCCCTTTCCAGATACCACATGTCTGGAAGCCTTACCCTTTTCCCTGGTTTTATGGAGGTACAATTGAGGGAAAGCATTATACAAGTTCAAGACATAGAGCATCATGATTTGGTCTCTGCCGATATTGAGAAATGATTAGCACAGCGAGTTAACATCCCTCACCTCACCTAGTTATAAATTTTATCTTGTGATGAGATCTTTTAAGATCTAGTTTCTTCACTTGCAAATACACAATACAGTATCGTTAACCCTATTCACCATGCTGTATGTTCTATCCCTAGAATTTATTCATCTTAATAACTGGGATTGTGTATTTACTGACCAACTTCTTCACCCCACCCTCTGCCTCTGGCAACCACCAATCTGATCTGTTGCTATGAGTTTGTTTTTGTTTTAGTTTCCACATATAAGTCTTTGCCTTTCTAGGTCTGACTGATTCCACTTAGCATAATGCCCTCAAGGTCCATCATGTTGTTGCAAATGATGGGATTTCCTCCTTTTTTTTTTTTTTTTTTTTTATGGCTGAAGAGTATTTTAAGTAGCCTTATCTTGACTCCTGTCTTACAGCAGCTGTACCATAAGAGCACCGCACGTTGAACTTCTGGTTAACTAAGAAATTAGACCTTTTTACAGGCTGACTGCTCCTGAGCCTCTTTCCCATTCTGACCTTCTGAAGTGGGTGTTTAGAATTCATTACACGTACTACCTTAGCGCAGACCTAATTCTGGCTTATTCTTTACAGCCTGTTGATACTTTGGGGTCCTGACTCCTCCCTTACATACATGGTGGAGAGAATGTGGACTTACCACTAGAACACAGATCAAGTCCCAATGCTGTCACCCATCAGCTGAACTTCGTTTCCTCCCTTGTAAAATGAAGGGGGGTAATGATACCCAATTAACCAAGCCCAGATTATTTAACAGGTGGTTTACTGAGATGCAGAGCATACAAAGCAGACATGAAAATCTATTTAGACCGTGAACTACTATAGAGAATTTTACATTAGCCACCCATCCCATTTTCAGGTCACCTGCACACATAGGCAAGTTTTTGTCAAAAATCTTATCCAAGTCATTAATTAGTATGTAGAACAATTCCAGGCCAAGAATAGATACCAATCCATTGGTATCTTGATTTGATAGTACTCTCCATTTTCGATACATTTCTTCAGCTCGGCCTCGATGAGATCATAAGACCTTGTTAAATACCTTGTTGAAATCCAGATATGCCCACAACATTTTGCATGTACTTACACTTGCCCTTGTCCAAGAAAGTAATGAGAATATTTGGAAGTGCGTGTTCTTAGGAAATCTATCTTGATTTCAAAGGATCCCTACACCCTCTCTTATTATTGCAAAGCTCCCCTTACATTAATCTGGATGTTTGCCTGTGATTTGTCGTAAAGCTCTCTGATGTATGGTTATGGACATCATCTTCTATGTTTTTGGTTTCTCGTCATCACATTTTTCATTCTTTTTCTTTTCTAACTTTCAAAGAATACAGAACGGAATTTAAGCAAATAAATTCTCAAGGCTACTTAATTCCTTAAATTGAATAGCAGACCTCATACTAGTAAACACTGAAAAAAGACAAGTGCAAAGTTACCCCATATAAATTATACCACGTCCTTAAGCAACCGTGAGAGATAGCTCAGATATTAATGTCATGTGTAGCGAGCAACGGTCTTAACTTAGCGTTGTCCAAGATTGCCACGTCTGAAGGCGTTATGTAGAGACTCAAGTGTGATTCCTTAGATTCCAAATTCAGCACTGCCTCTAAGGGAAGAAGTAACTAGCCCGTCATTTATTTTTCTAACAGTTCTACCTAATTTACTATAAAGCACTGGCTGGACAAACACTATTCCTTTATTTCTATCATTTTTTAGAATGGGAGTCTGCAAACCTTTTCTGCAAAGAACCAGATGTTCAGACTTCAGGCTTTGCGGGCCTTGTGGTCTGTTGCAACTACTTAATTCTGCTTTTGTAGCACGAAAGTAGCCCATAGACAACATGTACGTGAAGGGTTTGGCTGTGTCCCAGTAAAACTTTATTTACAGAAACAGAGGGCCATTGTTTGATGCTGTGACGCCTCTTTTAGAACTTGAATTATTGGGCTTCTTTGTGAAAGTGGTTATGTTAAGAAAATCCATTTGTGGGGGGGGGATTTGGGTGGCTCATTTGGTTGAGCACTGGATTCTTGATTTTGGCTCAGGTCATGATCTCATGGTTGGTGAGATTGAGGATTCCCTCTCCCCTTCTCTGGCTCTCCCCCACTCGTGTTCTCTCTCAAAATAATAAACATTTCTTAAAAATTGATGAGGGAAAAGGATTATATTGGTACTTTAACCTAAACCATTACAGTTTGAAACTATAAGAAGTCAAAAAGGAACCTCCCCAACCTGCCTCTCCCCCCAAAAAATGACAGCAACACCTCCTTTTACCCTTCTCTCCATGACCACCCACTTAATATCAGGGTTGGCCACAGTCCACCTATAAAATGGCAAAAATTGGCTTTCAACTTCATTGGAACGTTAGTTGATCCTGAATTATTCTAATACATTTATAAGAGACCTAAAATGTACTGCCTTTCTGGGTCCTGTATAAAATTTTTCAGATAATCGACAAAAATTGAGATGTTGACTCCTTTGGATTAGAAGCAATATGAAGAACACAAAACCCGAAAACAAATACGATCCTAACATTTAACTACCTTCCTCTACGGAGGAAACATTAAGGAGTGTTTCCAGTAAGTACATCAATTTCTCAAAGATAGCAGCAGTGGATTAAGTATATGTTAATTATTAAATGCCTCCTACTTTTCTTCTATTCATCATGAGAAATGAGAGGATTATGTAGAATTTCAAAATAGGTGTGTGCGTGAATTTCAAATTTTTATGGGCTCAAGATTATGGATCTGTTTTTTTTTTTTTTTTTTTTTTTGAGACAGAGAGTGTGAGCGGGGGAGGGGCAGAGAGAGAGAGGGAGACGGAGAATCCGAAGCAGGCCCCAGGCTCCGAGCTGTCAGCACAGAGCCTGACGCGGGGTGTGAACCCACAGACCGTGAGATCATGACCCGAGCTGAAGTCGGATGCTCCAACTGAGCCACGCAGGCGCCCCTGTATGGATCTTTAAAGTCAACCGAGTGCATTAAAGAGGATTCAGGAGGTGGGGAGTGAGGCATGACCCCTAGGGAGAATTTACCGAATAGAATTCCCCATGGGACAAGGTCCTGGAGAACCTTGAAAAAGCCTGTTATTATAAGACAACCTTTCAAAAACCAAAAAAGACTATAGAAGTAAAATTAATAGCACTCCCAGGGTATCACGTAATTTTAAAAGAAGTTGAAGATCACAGCTATTTGACTATTATGTAGGTTTTAAAGCAACTTTGAGAGAATTTCTTAGTTTCCAAACTGATGAATGGAAGTTTAAAGGTTTTGAGGACCCAGAAGATCCAGTCAGATTCATCTAGCTCTGGAGAATTAGGGTGATATTAATGCAAACGGCTTTACCCCTCCTCTGATTTTTCACTAGTTGATGGACTTTGTATGAGTCGCTACATATCCAAATACCCCAGACCTTGGCAGCTTAATACACTGTTTATTATCTTAATTTCTGTTGGTGAGTTATTCAGGCCCTGCTAAGCTGGGTCCTTTATTTCATCAAATGTCAGCTGGGCTATTGGAAGTTTCATTGGGGGAAGAACTTCCAAGATCACGTGATTGGTGATTTAGTCGCAGGATTTAGTCGCTCAGGGGAGGTTGGATGAAGGGCCTCAGCTTTTCACTGACTGTTGGCCAGAGGCTACCCTCCATTCCTCGCCAAGTGGGCCTTTTCCATGTTCTCCATCAAGCAGACTGACCAAGGAGACACTGGAGACAGCCAGCAAGATGGATGCCAGTCTTGCATAACCTCGTCACAGAAGTGACATCCTATCACCTGTGCCACATCTATTGGTTAGAAACAAGTCGCTACGTTGAGCCTACCCTCAAGGAGAGGGGATGACAAAGAGATGAATGCCAGGTGTCATTGGGGTCATCGGAGAAGTACCCTCAGACTTCTGAATTCTTTCCTGGCTCATCCAGTCCTTGAATAAAGACAGAGCCCGTAACTGTCACCAGTGTCCACCACATGTGATTTACTTTTGGCTGTTTTCTCTCGTTCCCCCTTATGTTACACATTGATTTTGTGAGTTGTCATAGGTAGCACCTTTGACTAGTAATTCCCATAATTAAATACAAATATTTCAATGCCCTTAAGTTATCCTTTCGAGAATTTGGGTTCTATAATAACATACCCAAGAAAATATCTATGTTCTACACAGAGAACGCGGGAGCGACAGGTTTGAGAGCGGTCCACAGAAGTATTTGGGTGTTAGCCTTGTTCTTTTTGAAAGTATTGCAATAATAGATACAAACCTGTTTATGGTTATGTTTCATGGGTCTAAGTTGTACTAAAAAAATAACGGCTTTAGCAGAGAGATTCATGGATGGAAATGAAGAGAAAACAAACGTACATGTATATTTTGGCAACTGAAGATGAACATTTCTCTGAAGTTCTTTGAAGTTTGGGAATTCTCTGAAAATTAGTGTGGAGTTTTTTAGAATGGACTCCTCCATTTCCCAGCTTCTGCTCTAGCTATTCTATACTGTGTTAAAATGTGTTTATATCTGTCTTCGTCTTTGCTATATGGGACCATGAATCTTTCGATGTGTTGTGTATTGGCTATACTTAATGAAAAGCAAGACGTTGTCTTGCAAATGTAGCTTATTTACAACCATTTTCTTTTAGAAATACACCTTGCAATTACTGTGGTCCATGTACTCTCCAAGGTGTTTTCAAATAACTCATTTAGTCACCATAATACCCCTGTAAGTAAGCACTGATACCATCTGCATTTTCCAGATGGGGAAAGCGACCTAGAAGAGGTTAAGTGACTTACTCAGTGGCACACAGAAAGGCGTGTGGCTGTGAATGCGATTCTGTCGAGGCCCGTCATGTGGTTCAACTCCGGTTTTGATGGATGAGATGAAAAACGTATTGACAACGGATTCCTTATGCGTAGATACATTGAAGGTTGTGTACTTTATTTTCTGTGTGTGTGTGTGTGTGTGTGTGTGTGTGTGTGTGTGTGTGTGTACTTTCTTGATAAAAGATGAAAGTTGGCTAGCCAAAAACAAGAAAAGCTCAAAATGTTCTTTTATCTTCCTTGTTTAGTTTCAAGAAATGAGGCTGCCCATTTCACACGATTTTGCTCCCTGAGTTTGTTTCGGTCGGTGCTTCTCATTTGTTTCTCTGTCACCATTGCCAAGTTGTGGTTTTTCTGTCACTGTTTCTCCCCTCCATTTTCCTGGGAAAGTTGATATTTTCCCAGTCCGGGATAACCATCGCTTTATCCATAAAAATCTTCCTCTCGCATGGTCTTGGATATTTTCAAACCCAGAGCTGTGGCTTGCGTATGCTAAAGCGCTTGAAGGAATCTAGCTGGCAAGAGAGGAGAGCTAGAGATGACGATGGTCACGTTGCAGGAGAGGGAGGGGAAGGAGGAGGGGAAGATGGGAAGCCCAACAGAAAGACACAAAGATTTCTTGAGTACCTGCCTGCTCTGTGCCAGATGATAATAGTGCTTGCTTCGGAGGGGGTCTTAGGGGGACTAAATAAGTTATTGTTAAATACCTCGAAGGTTGTTTGGCACATAGCCAATGCAATACGTATTTCTAAAACGTAGAGAACCTCACAGATGACCTGTCGGTGGACCCTCAATGTTCTCCCACACCAGATAAGAAAATGAAGACTCACGGGGGTTAATTTGACCAAAGTCTTGCTGTTAGTAAGGGCTAGAGTTGCTATTCCCATCTCTCTAGATTCAGAACATATTTTTAAAATGAAAAATTTGACCTTTGCAAACGCCAGAGAATGGGGCACCTGGGTGGCTCAGTCTGTTGGGCGTCTGATTTCTTTCTTGGGCTCAGGTTGTGATCTCGGGGTTTGTGGGATCGAGCCCCACATCGGGCTCTGATAGTGCGGAGCATGCTTGGGATTCATTCCCTCTCTCTCTCTCTCTCCCCCCTCCCCCCCCCCGCTTGTGCATGCACTCTCTGTCCCTTAAACTAAAATAAACAAGAATGTCATGATAACATTTTGTATTCACCTGGAAAAAAATTAAAACATGACAAACACAAGTGAAACTCCATGTATCCCTCTCCCCCTGGAAGAGAAGTTCACGCTATCCCAAATCTGGATTGTATTATTTCTCTGAGATGTCTTTATGCTGATATGTTTGTATTCCTTAGTAATAAATACTTACTATTTTCAAGTATGTAAACTTAGAAACGGTATCATGACCTATCTTTTCATAGCTTGCTTTTTGTATTTTACCGTATCAAAACACAGGATGCTTTTCTGTATGTTAAACCAGTTTATATGTCCGTTCTCTTGACGGACATTTGGGTCATTTCCAAAAATTTTAGTTATTAAAAACAGTGCCACGGGGCGCCTGGGTGGCTCAGTTGGTTAAGCATCTGACTTCGGCTCAGGTCATCTCGCGGTTCATGAGTTCGAGCCCCGTGTCAGGCTCTGGGCTGACAGCTCGGAGCCTGGAGCCTGCTTCGGAGTCTGTGTCTCCCTCTCTCTCTCTGCCCCTGCCCTGCTCACGCTCTGTCTCTCTCTCAAAAATAAACGTTGAAAAAAAAAAAAAAAAACAACGGTGCCACAGTGCACATGCCCCTGTGTGCCCCCTTGTGCTCACGTGCACCAGTTTGTCAGTGTGGCAGTCCGTGCACTTGCTTCCCCGGGCATGCACGTTGCTCTCCAAAACGTGCTGATTTTCACTTAGGATAGTAATTCGTGTTTGAGAGTTTCTGTTGCTCTCCATGCTTCATCAGTACTTGTTTCTGTCAGGCTTTGCGGTTTCTGCCAGTCTGATGGGTGTGAAATAAATTTAATCTGAATAGCTGTAATTGCCACGGATGAAAACCTTACCTTTTACAAAAGAGAGCCGAGGCTGAATGAGGACCCTCATGGTGACAGATCTCAAGACGCCGTTCACCAACACTGACGGTCTCCACCTTTCTTAGCACCTTTCCAGCATCAAGATTTAACGATGCTACTGACTTTGTTGTCACTGAAGACGAAACGACAACGTTCTGCATCGTTTGCCGTAAGATTGAAGAAGTTGTAGGACAATTTTCATAAGTCTGTCGTGCAGACCTAAGGAATTGTTGGTAGAAACTGTGGTGTAGCCTTCCTAAATACTAGGTGGTGGTGTTTTTTTTTTTTCTTTCTACACCTTAGCACCACGACTTACGACTTTTCTCCTTCGTGTGCATGGTCAGTTGGGTGACTTGTGAGATAAACAGGCCGTGAACTCCGGGTTCTACAGGTCTAGGTTCCAGGCCAGAAGTTCTGGGAGGCATTTTCAAGGGAGCGCAGGGAGGTTTCTGGAACCAGAGTCTGGGTAGAACATCTTCTTTAGACCAGTGATTCTCAGATGTCTGCGAGCATCTGGAATGAACTGGCAGACTTGTCGATCTACAGATGACCTGGCTCTGTCCTCAGATTTCCTGGTTCAGTAGGTCTGGGATGGAACTGAAAATGGACTTGGGCAACAAGTTTCCCTGATGCTGGGGGCCACCCTTTGAGAATCCCTGCTTTGGAGCAATTTACCCCCAAAGCTGGGGTGGGACTGGACCAGGGTGGAGCTCTCAGACTGAGGGTCAGATCCAGCCCCAGCGTTAATACGTGACATTAGAACGTAGAGGTGTGGCTAGTTAGGTGTGCGAGTGATTTCTGTTTTACTCTTGGTGGCTTTAGGCATATCCTATGTAAGAATGGGTTTTTAAATATTAAGGACAAGACTGAAACGAAGGGGGGCCGAGGGGCCTCGCGCAGATTAGGGATTCGATAAATAACAGATGGTTCTTATTTGGAGCTTGCATTTTGAAAATTCAAGCAGAAGTTTGAATTCATGATATGACTATGACAAGTATGTTGTGTTTAGGTTAATAGACTTTTAGGAATGTATGGCTGGGCAAACGATTTCTAAGATGGTAATAGCCACGCATTCATTTATCATCAGCCCCTGTTTAGTCATCTTCTGTGTGCCAGGTTATAAAGGCTGAATTATGCAGTTTTTAAGAGGAACACATGTTTTCTGTTGTTGGAGCTCTCCCAACGAAATGAATTGGCCCAAGTTCATGGATGCCCAGGACATGGGATGATAGTCACTTGGTGACTGCCGTTACAAATGGAGAGTTATGACTTATTTAGGTAAACGGATTAACGTATTTTTGCCCTTCCATATACGCATGGACACATGCACATATATATATAACCTGTGTATGTAACAGATCACCTGAATAACTTGGATATTGCAACCAAGGTGATGTAACATTTCTGTGCACGAAAAAGCAAAATAACTTTGTCTTAAATAGCAGACACATGGCATGGAAGAGGAATTTTAGGGTGTTGGTAAAGGTCTGTGTTTTAACTTGGAGGATATTTACACCGGTCTTTGAAAAACCTTTGTTTCAACAGAATCTATAATTTTCGTGCCAATCTCCGTATGTTTCACAATAAAATGCTTTAAGTATGAATAAAGTGAAAATCCAATTCTTTAAATCCTTTCCATCGTGCTCATGTTTTTTTTAGAACAGTTAATGCATATTTAATTGTAGTTTATTTTTATATGTGCCTGTGTGAACATAAAATTTGAAAAGTATGGACCAAAAGCAATATGAGAAAGTATTATTTACTTCTAATGTCTATCTTTGTAAGTGGTCTTATTTGGGATGATTTAGCCATTTTAAATACTTTAAACAAGTGGGGTTTGAGTTTCAATTTTTATTTTCTATTTCAAAAGACAAATTACGGATCCATAAGGGAAGTAATGAGAAGTCCTAGACCTGTACTTCAGATACCACTAGCATTTCATTGTAACCTGACCGTTCTCCTAGCCTATTTCTTTTGAACTTTGCTCAGAAGAAAAGGTAATTTCTAATTATAATCTTTGTGGGGTTTTTTTGTCTCTGAAGATTTTGTTTGAACGTACGTGTATGTTACACACAACAGAATGGGAACCAAGAATAGCACGGAGTGGGGGGGGGGGCCGGGGGAAGCGAGGATCAGGGTTTCAAAATATTATGAAAGGGAGCCGATCAAATGCAATACTTCCCTTTCATGTTGATCTTCTTTTTCTGGCTCCCCACCCCCCGCCCCGGGCTGAACGCTCTGAGGCCTGCAGGCGTTGGTGACCGCCAGACAGGAGGTTACAATTAGCAGTCACAGGCAGCAGTCCTGTGCCCCACGGATGGCATTTTGCGGAAGAGGACGAGGCCGAGCTAGCAGAAAAATGGATGAGGCCAGGGTCACGTTTCTGTTTTATACAATTGTCTCGAGGAAAGTTTCATCAGACATCGCTACCTTCTGAGTCTGAAGGTGGCCTAACACTGGTAGAAAGAACGTGAGCTTTGTGATCCGGTAGTCGCACTCCCCTCCCCTCCCCTCCACCCCATTGCTAGCTGTTTACGATTCAAGTGAATCATAAATCTGCAAGAATGCTGCCTCAGTCTGTGGAGTGGGTATCCTAACGTGTCGCAGGATTTGGAGGGTGACACGAGACAACCTACGGGAAGATGTGAGACAGGTTGCTGGGACTTCGTAGATACTGTGCCCCCCCCCCTTCTCCCTGCCCAGCAAAGCAGCAGCACCAGCAGCTTTGGAGGCTTAAGCAGGCTATGGCCCCGTCACTGGGAGACATGGATTTAATGGGCTGCCATCCATGTTTAGCAGAAGGCAGGTCTTGCCTTCTAGACCTCCAACCCCTCAAAACACAACAACGTAAGAACATTAAGCGAAGAGAGCTATAGGTGGCCACAAGTGTTCATTCGGTGCCTGGTAGATGAACATGACGTGGAAATGACTCACCTGGTGTGGCACATGCTCGTCTTGGGCGCCGAAGTGAGGAGCGGTGTCACTTCCACTGGGTCCCTTTCAGAGGTCGTCCGGGGCTGGCCGGCATGGCAGTTGATGGGTCTGTGTCTTTCCCTGTTGGGTGCCCCCTTCCTCCCTAGAGCCCAGATCTCGCTCGTGCTCAGCATGCCCAGCACCTGTCAGTTGGATGAATGAATCGCCAGCATTTGAACCTCATTTGTTCAAATTTGAGGTTCGTAGGTTGGCCCCAGCGAGCGTGTTTATGCTCCGATGTCTTGATAATGACTCTCAGCAGGGTCAGGTTTCTGGAGAGTCAGTGAGGGACTGGGACTCCCCAAAGCGACAGTGTTCCGGGCCCTGGCCTACTCTGTTTTTAATTTGCTGAGGCTTTTGTTTTTCAGTTAGAGTACAAGGACTCGTGCTGTATCTTTGTACCTTGTCTTTACTGGAGACGGGCAGCACCTTTGCGATCAACCAGAGGGTTGTTTCAAAGCCGTGACTGGACAGGAATGATAGTTGACACTGCAGGAGTGTTTGCTGCTAAGTCAGGCATGCCGCTAAGGGCCTTAACGTTTTTTGGAGCATCTGGGCTTTTCTCGGGTGTTAAGGAGAACAGTGAAACCTTAGAATGTGTAAGATAGGATAGCCTCTAATCCACATGCTCTAGTTTTAAGCTGAAACATGTATTATCATGAGATCTTTGTAAGGTAGACCGTCAGCCATTAAACTTTGTAACTCTGTTCCCCGAATGGACAGGTAGTCTAGTGAATTCTGTGTTAACCTGGGTCATATATAAGCGTATGAAGCTGCTAAATGCTGAAATAATTCTCAACGAATCAAAAGCAACCGACATTTTTTTGAGTGCTTGTTCTGCACCAGGCATTGTGATGAGCATGTTATGTTTTATGTCACTTTATACTCACAACCACCCTATGAGGTAAATGCTATTACATGAAATCCAGATGTTAAAACTGTGGGGTAAAGAATTTATGGTCAGCTGACTCCACACCGCCGTAATGAAGACATCAGTGGGCAGATGGCCCGGGAAAGTTGTCTGAAGTCAGGACAGTAAACTGATGGGGCTGGGATTCAGAGAGCCTGTCTTGACCTGTGTTCTTTCTGTTCTGCATTGTCCTTAAGATGATCTTTACGTCCTCCCTCTCCTTAATTAACTTCTATATTTCTGGGACCCTCTTTGGGACAAAAAATGGGGTTTCGCCCCACGCTAAAAGTGAGTGTTGGTTAACTACCTCTCATAACTGCTGTACCCGTATGCTCCTCGCACTAGAGCTCTGACGTGTTGTCCCCGAGACCCTTCGACCATGGGGCCCCCAGTTCCCCTGTCTAGGTGTATCTCCGTCACTCTTCTTTGGGCATCTTCAACTTTCACCTAGCCCTGGAGAAACTCTTTACGGTCTTGAACGTATCCCTTTGTTCCCCCACTATCCTTCGGTGAAATGTCAAAGGCATGGCTTAGTAATCACCCAGTTCTGATCCTCACGTCATCTGAGAACCCTTCCTGGGATGCTGCCCCCAGTTGAATCTCCGTTGTCAGAAAGCCTGCACCTCTCAGATCTCTGCCACTCATTTATCCTGGCCGGATACTAACTTGGACGGCTTCTTTTTCTTTCATGCTTGTGTGCTTTGGCTCCCCAAATGAATTGCCACTTGAAGGTACCCCCTTCCTCTATGCATAGTCTCCTAAATACATAGTAAGTATGTAGTAAGTTTTTTTTCATTCCTGAGGACATCTTTTTTTGTTTCTCTCTCATTTTTCTTTTATTCTAACGAGAGGCCTGATTTGCTAGCGCATGAGATTCTTGGACATGAAAAGGAAAAAGATCACATGTGGTTGAAAGGGAATGTGCTTTTTACTTTTATCTTGAATGCGTCTCGTCTTGTCTTTCATTCTGGCGGGGGCACTGGTGAGGCACTGTTTCCAGTGTCTGGGTCATTTCTTTTTTAATGTTGGGAGTTCTTTTCGTTCAGTAATTGTGTGGCCAGCAAGTTGATTTGAAGGGTATCAAATCATTCGGTTTACCCTGATCCCTTATTATGCTTGAAGAACAGGGAGTTCTCAGATGTATTTAACAAGACAGCCCTCTCTAGAGGACGTTCCAGCTGGGCTTTTTGGTATTCAACTTTAACAGTCTTGAACCCATCAATTCATAGCCATCACTTAGGTGACAGAGGATGGAAGAGTTTCCCCACTGTAATGAAGCATCTGATTAAAATATTGTGCTTAAGAAAACAGCTGGTTATAATAACACCTAGTGCTATTGATTACCATGGTATTTGAGAAGAAAGCTCTTTTTAGAACAACGGGAAAGTGGTGCTTTATGGAAATGGTGTGTGTATCACTGTTCCCTTCCTTTGTTTTATGCCCTGGACCATAGCTCAAGCCAGATTTTCCAGAGAATTACAGAAGCCATGTCACTGTCACGAGTGCCAGCCGATAGGAGAGAAATTGAAAATTAGCATCAGAGGATGGGACGTCCGGCCTCCTATTCAGGGCCAACCTGACCTTGACCCCATTCCCTCCTACTTCCTCAAGGAACTTGTCCTCTTGGTCCTCTCCACTCCATTCCTTTCTGGCTTCTCACTTAAAAAAAAAAAAAAAAACACAAAAAACTCCAGCATTCCTGCTGGCTATTATCAGTCTCTCGTCCCATTTAGCATCCCAAGTTTTTAAAAGAATCACTCACGTTTACTCCATTATTTCATGTTTACCTTTGCTCCCTAAGGTAGCCCGCAGTAATAGCCTTTCGCCCACGCTGCTCTTCTGAAATGGTTCTTCAGGTAAACAAAAGGTCCCCCTCTAATTGGATGCAGTGTTCATTTCTCCATTCTTCTCCTGTTGAGGCATTTGTTTCTCCCTTTCACCTTTCTTAATCATGGTCTCTGGGTCTCTTCTGTCTGTGACCACTTCTCCCAGGACGCTCATTGGCGTTCCCCAGGGTTTCATCCGTGGACCGCTGCTGTAGCTTTGCCCCCTTGTGGCACTTAAGATTTCAGCGTTCGCAATCCCGTTGTGGCTGATGACTCCCAAGTTTTCCCTCCACTCGGGGCTCACTGACGGCTGAACTCCTCCACTTGATTTTCCAGAAGGACTTCAGATTCAGGGTTCAGCCCCACCCACGTTTCCTCATTTTTTTTTTGTTTGTTTCCATTGTTAGTAGCACCCACCCACAGCTCTGTTAGAAACAAAGAAGTTGTCCTTGATTCTTTTTTCTCTCCCATATGCAATCCAGTAGCATGCCTTTAGATTAAATTTCTAAGTAGTTATTTCTTGCATCCTTCCCCGGGGCTTCTGTGACCTCCTCCTCTCCTACCTGGTCCCTCAGACCTCAGTCTGGTCCTCATGAGATTCTGCTTCGTTCCAATGGGAGTCCCCAACTCCTGTGTGGTCATGGCATTCCCTGCCCTGGAAAATGTCAGCGGCTCTCCACGGCCGGCAGGATTAAGTCTAGGCTCTTCAACATGACACGCAGGGCCCTGATTTTTTTCCCCCTTGACCCAAGAAGCAGTCTAGAGACAGGCTGAAGCTAAGGACCCTGTGTCTGTTGGAGCCCCAAAAAGTGGATTCTCCATCCCGGGGCCGGGACAGTTTGGTTTCACCTCTCTGCCTTTATTGCCGAGGAGTAAAGCAGATGCTAAAGCTGGCCCTTGATCATCTCCCAGACTTCCTTTTCTAAACAGCTTGAGGTGGATAAGGAGAGGAGCTTGAGCCCTTAAGAATGCATTTAGGGGGCGCCTGGGTGGCGCAGTCGGTTAAGCGTCCGACTTCAGCCAGGTCACGATCTCATGGTCTGTGAGTTCGAGCCCCGCATCGGGCTCTGGGCTGACGGCTCAGAGCCTGGAGCCTGTTTCCGATTCTGTGTCTCCCTCTCTCTCTGCCCCTCCCCCGTTCATGCTCTGTCTCTCTCTGTCCCAAAAATAAATAAACGTTGAAAAAAAAAAAAAGAGTGCATTTAGTAGACCTGAGCAAACAGGGCAAGGCTGTGTGAAAGATAGGATGCAGGGGTGTGCACTCCTCTGTAGGTAAACGAAAGGTCCAGGGCCAGTCAGGATTTGGGGATTTGAGCCTTTGGTCATGGTATCCCGCGCTCCCTTAGCTGTGTGTCTAATCAGACTTTTTGCACAGCCAGCAGCACGGCTTCCCTTACGAAGGGCATCTCGGGACCCAAGGTTCCTGTGGCTTCATAGCAGGGCAGTCTGAAGGAGGCACGTTGTAAGCAATAAAAGGACTCTGTTTGGGTCGAGGAGGTGTGGATGGTTGTCACTCCGGGGTGGAAAACTTCATTTAGTCACAGAAAAGTTAATTTAAATCAAACGCACGTAGAAGTTCACATATCTTGGGATCTCATCAGTGATGCAGAAGGCTGTCCTGTGCAAATGGGTGACATGGCACGGTATTAAGTCCAGGGGCAGGAGACACAGGGTCCGGGACTATCCAGGCTCTGCCCATCGTGGGCTGCGGACACTTTACCTCTTTGAGCTTCGGTTTCTTCATCTCTTACAAAAAAAAAAAAAAAAAATATACAAACCCAAACGAAAAAAAAAAAAATTCACCACCCAACCCGGACTACCATTCACAATGTGTCTTCAAAACTAAAGTTCAGTAAGGGTGTGTGAAATCACCTCGGCAACCCTTATGTGCTAATGAGTTACAAAACGGTGTTCTAGTTATTACAGGTTATAGTTTCATAACAACTGTGGCAGAAGGGTGGCTAAGCCGCTCACCTTACGTGCATTATCTGATGGAAACTTTCACAGCCCTTGAGATCGATATTGTTAAAATCCCCATCGTACGGAGGAAGAAATGGAGACACAGGAAGGTGAGGTTTCTTGTCGCAGACCGCCCAGCTGGTAAGGAACAAAGCCAGGGTCTGAATCCAGAGTGTAAAAGGTGTCTATTAAAGGATTATGTATCTTAGCGTAGAATTTCAAACTATATAAACATACGGTAACTAGAGAAAAGTTAAATCAAGGTTTATCCATGATACAGAATATCACGTAGCTAATAAACGTCTTGTGTTCACAAAGTGTTTAATGACAGAAAATACGGGACTTTCAAACGAAAGCCAGGAACAAAACCGCATAGGGTAAAGGCTTTATTTTAATATATGTGCTTAACATACGTGTATTCTACAATAAGACGTACACAGTCTTTACAGATGATGAGAAGTAGGGTTCTGGAATCTTTTTATTCATGCTGTATGTTTTGCAACTTTATATAACCCCCGTGTAGAATTTTGTTAGTTTTTCAAATAGCATTGCTTTACAATTTTTTCTCAAAACGTTCACTAAGTCCGATGAATTTCGTCTTTTAAAAGTAGAATTGCTCACAATTTTTTCCATTCTGCAAAGCCTACAGATTTCCTGTAGTGACATGATGACCGGTGACCACAGGCCAGTGGTGACCTCTGATTCCTTGTTAAATCCCCCATTTCTTCGCCTGAGTCTGGAGTGAGGGAAACACAGGAAATGCGTTCCTGGCTGGCCGCAGCACCCACAGGTATCAGGTAGAAAGCAGGAACAGACGCCACAGTTGGACCCACTACTGACGATAAAGGCTGCGCTGTTCCCCAAATTCCCTGCTGACCTGTGTACTGGGGGGAAATGCTTCCCAAAAAAAGAAAAGAAAGCAACTGTTTTCTCTGGAAGGATGTGTTCACTCAGACTCACCCACGCAACTCATGAATACGTTTCTTGTCGCCGTAACCAAGAGCCAGGGAGATCTGCATTGAAAAGAACACAGTTGTGTTGAAATCATGAAATCCAAAGATCCCAATTCCGATGGATAAGAAAGCTGGGGGATTTTTATGTGTGTAATGCTTCTTGGAATTTGGCTCTTCATTTTCAACTTAGTAAAAATCTTGTTTGCTTAAAATAGCTCTTCTGGAGCAACACTTGAATGCGAGTATAACACATGGGGTTTAGCTGTTGCTGGCAGGGAGGGCTGAAGATTCCACTTTGGACTGTAAAATCCGCACCACTGGCTGAGAGAGGAAGACAGATGGGCTGAGCAACAGGAGAAGTTCAGCATTCAGAGAATATCGGTCCAGAAAAATAGCTTTATAGTCCTTTTGCGACTGATGAAAACCAACAAAAATCTATTACTTTTGAAAACACTATTTCAACAAAACACCCAACTGTGTACTCTGCTACAGTTAAGAGGCATTGTGCCAGATTGGATTAATTTGTATTTGTGTTTAGCATGTCAGGATCTGAAGGCTTTGAAGGAACATTTTTTTTAGAGAAGGAAACGATGGTAAGCCGGAGGCTCATTTTGGCAATCAGCCACATTCAGCTCAACTGAAAGTCATTATGGAAAATTGGATACATACGGTTCTGGTAGACGCTTACCCTATCTGGCAAAACGGAAATCGAATATTGTGAAGCTTAGAGTCAACCTTGTTTCCTTCTGTGGGTCTCGGTCGGGTGCTTTGCATGCAGAGGTCTGCAAGATTGCAACATGTTGACCCTCCTTGTATGGATACTGGGACATTTATGTGAAATGTTCCCATTGCAAGAAGTTACTTGGAGAAAGTTCAAACACACATTCTCCCTTAACTGCCATTGATCCATCGTGCAGTCAAGCAGGTCAGTGTAGCCTGTGTTGAATTCTGCTTAATCCAAAACTCGTGAGTGGGACCAAAGTTTATATTTAACATCTAAATTTTGGTAGTGGTACGAGTCCTAAATAATTTAGGACACGTTTCCTTGGAAGAAACCAGAGCTTACCTATAGAAGCCATTTATCCTTGGATAGTTCGTTTAAAAAAAACAGAACAAAACAAAACTATTTTAGGTGAAAGTTGGTGAGATTTGGGTGTTACTTTAAGTTGAAATGTGGAGAATAAGCTGATTTTCTAATTAATTAAAATTATTCTGCTATGATGAGAGACTTGAGAATATCCAAAAACTCAGATCAATGAATTGAGTTGAGGGAAATCTGTTTTTTGTTTGACTCACTTTATTTTTTTTTGGTTTTGCTTGTTGTTTTTAAATTTAAGGAAATCTTAAAATGAGGCCAAAGGTTATCAAAAGCTCCATTAAGTATAGCATATAGGTTGGTGGTAAAACGCTCAAAATAACAAAATTTTGTAGCCATCCGAAATTAAAGTTTGAGAATAAAATGCTCATTCTGTAATAGGATGTGAGGGAAGCATACACAATGGGGTATCAGTATGACGTCACCTATTCAAAATGTCAAATATGTATAAAAGGAGAAGGATAGTTGTGAAAAACTTGATATTCTGGGTTGTAGGATTATGAGCGATTATTTTGTTCTTTGTATCTTTTCGTAATTTCTAGGATTCACGTCTTTAGATACTTAGGCATATTAATTTACAATCATAAAATGGTAATAAGAAACTACCAAGTTCTTAACTGTTTCAGAATAGTAATAAAAAAATTTTAAATATAAATCTTTTAGAAGCCTTAAAGAAAGGGAGATTTCTGGATTGATTCACACGCCTGTCAACCTAATTTAGAAATAACCAAAAAGAATGTTTAAGCAGACCTATATACTTTTCCCCCCAAATCGTATCAATTTAGCGAACAACATGTCCTTCCACTGCCTGGCACCTACTCTCTCTTCCTAGTACTGCTGTCCTAATTTTGTTTTGGAGAAATTGTTCTTCCCCACTCTGAGTACATCAAGTGGAGCAGACCTCCCATGCTGGTTGGAGTGCGTGGCTGAGATGTGAGCCAAAGCATTAGCCCCAGAGTCACAATGCTCGGTGCAGAGAGAGGCACGTGACCCACTTTGGGCCAGTGGGAGAGAGTAAATCCTGGGACTTGCATGGCAGTGTTGTCCTATGAAACGTAAGACCCTTGAACCTGGCGTATGAAGATGTACGCCTCGGAACCACCCAGCAGACCCAGGAGCGGCAGGACTGAGAGAGGGATCCTGTGATGGCACTTCTCACACCCCGGAATTAGACAAGCCCTTGAAGTGAATCTTTCCAATGGTCTGAGCCAGTAAGTTCCCTTGCTACTTATTCTTGCCTGGGTTAAATTTTCTTTCAACTAAACGGACACGACCCGCTACTGTCCTAAACGGTACAGAAACCAAATGGGAAACTTGGCACAGAAATTAGGAAACACTGATCAATCCAAAATTCCAAAGTGGAAATCACCACGATCCTATTACACAAAACATCAATTGACATTTAGACTGGGAAGTTTTATGGCTTCTAGACTGGGAGAAAATAGGATTATGTAGTAATTTCTGTCAGTCTCTTTTTTTCCATTACTAAGTTGACCTCTTCCCAATTCATTACACATTTTACAATGACATTTAAAAAAATCCTGGTGCTCCATTAAATGTATTGTCACTTATCGTTAGGTATTTAGTTTGTTTCTAACGTTTCTGTTCTTCGACAGTACGAAGAACATCCTTGAATGTGTGTACTCGATCGCTATTAGAGTAAGTTCCTAGATATTAAGGTTTCCTGGGTCATAGGGAGAACCACATTTTAAGGATTTTTCTCTTACATTGTCCGCCAGGAAGTTTATACCAATTTACCTTTCCAGAAGCATAGTAGGAGAAGGCTGCTTTCTTCATATTCTCATGCCTTATCATTTGAAAAAAATCCTTGCTCACCCTTGCAGAGTTGACACATGTAAGATTTAACGTCACTCTCCCCCACCGGACTGTAAGCTTTGTGAGCACAGTGTCAGCTTCTCTTCTGCTGGTACCTTCCACGATGCCTGCCACACAACAGCAAATCTCAGTAAATTGACTCTCAGTAAATCGTTGATGGATCGATGAAGACGCGTGTACATATATGCATGTGTGTGTATCACTTTGGGTTTGCGTTTCAGTGAGCCTAAAACTTTGTGCTGTTGATAAACTCCCAGAAACTTCTGAGGACTGACTACATGAAACTAGAAGTAATCCCATCTCCATTACAAATGCGACACGCGGGGCACCTGGGTGGCTCAGTCGGTTGAGCGTCCGACTTCGGCTCAGGTCACGATCTCACAGTCCGTGAGTTCGAGCCCCACGTCGGGCTCTGGGCTGATGGCTCAGAGCCTGGAGCCTGCTTCCGATTCTGTCTCCCTCTCTCTCTGCCCCTCCCCCGTTCGTGCTCTGTCTCTCTCTGTCTCAAAAATAAATAAAAACGTAAAAAAAAAAAAATGCGACACATGATCGACTGTCCCTGTCATAACTGCTCAGCTTTTGCTGTGTGCTAAAACCAGGCCTGATTATAAAGTACCGCGTCTACTTTCTTTTGTCCCCTTGTCGCCCTACCACACCGTGCCAACAATCCTACAAGCAAAAGAACGTGGGTTTTTATTTTCATCTTACAAAATTTAAACATTCAGAATTGTTTTTGAGACCAAGACTCTGGGAAGCCATACATTTTCTAGCTTATTCAGAGTTGTTTGCAGAGACCCTGGTGCGTCCAGAAGGACTCCGTTCTTGTATTTCACGTATCGATTGATCTGCAATTCCATGGTGTCTTTTACTTCGTTCCTCTTAGCGTGTTCCTCTTCAAGTATGTCCAAGGACCTCAGAGCTGCTGCTGATCTGAGGTGAGGTTCTTGGTAGGGGGACAAAGAGCTAGCCGGTGACTGACACTCAGGGAGAAGCCACTTCCAACACAACCTGTCTAATCCAGGTTCATTTGGCCTGCTTGGAGAACTGTTCGATAATAGCATAGAGGTGGGTGTGGTATGGGGTTTGGTTTGGGTTCCCTCAGAAGCCAACCCTGAGGCCGAGACTTATGTATGTGTGGTATATTTGGGAGGCGATGTGAGGGTGGGGGGGCACTTGTAAGGAAGGTGGACAATGGAGGGTGTGCTTCAAGTAAGTTCCCACTCTGGGGCCCTGAAGCTTGAGCCTGCTGGGAACTCTGGGAATAGTATAGAGACTGATCCAGGTTGAGGGCTGTTCCCAGGGAGCTGTTAATTGCCCAGAAGCTCCTCCTCCCCCCTTTGGGTGGCCCTGCCAGCAGGCATGTGGGTTCTGGGAGCCAGAGAAGGCGCAGAAGCAAAGTGATACAAATGCCAGCTGTTGCAAGTTGGGGGGTGGGGGGAGCGGGGCGTAGGCTTTGAGTGGGTGCCCCGTGGTATCTGCTCAATGTGTCTCCCCGTAACCTCATGCCCACACCACGCCTGTGCCGTTTGTGGGAGAGTGATGACCGCCTCATCCTGGTCTACCCACTGGCAAATAGGCAGTTTTCACACATCAGCCTTAAACTACAGGAAGGATAAAGACAGAGCGAGTATGGTGGCCAAAGAGGGAAGACCCATTGGCAAATGAGTTGGACTTTTGTTTATAGTTGCGTTATGAATGGTTTGTTTTCTTAATCGTGACCCTATAACCAAATGTGTGTAAGCACTGACTGAATAATGTGCCTGCTACTGGTTGAGAACTGAGGGATGATAAATACAGAAAGAGAAAGCCTCCCAGACGGAGATCTGGTCAGCCACACTGGAATCCCAGCCTATCAGCAACTCCTCAGAGTTGAGCTTTTTTTTCTTCTTCTCCTAATTAGTAAATTTGCAGGGATTGGACTAGCTGGCAAATAAGGTAAGATTAGTGTCCTTCTCCCACCCCCAAAAGATCTCTCTATACTAATAATTCATGGATTTCTTCTCTTCCAGCCTGTGTGATGGTTTGTTTTTTTGGCATAGCTGACACACGATGTTCCATCAGTTTTAAGTGTGCAGCTTAGTGATTCCACAACTCTGTACTGTATGCTGTGCTCACCACTAGTGTCCCTCCTGTCACCATGCAACACTATTACGATATCCTTGACTACACTCCCTGTGCTGTATGTCCCTCTGTATTTTTGCTTTGGTTTCCCTTGCCTTAGGAGACACATCTGGAAAAAACAATGCTACAGCCGTTGTCAAAGAGATGACTGCCTATGTTCTCTTTTAGGATTTTTATGGTTTCAGGTCTCATGACCTACAAACATTCAAATATACTCACTTTTTTTCCTGTGACTTTTTTTTTTTTTTTTTTGGCTGGGTATGGTGTACTTTATTGATGGTACGTGACAAGGTGTAGGGGTCCCCAAGCCCCTTCTCTTCTGCAAGGGGTCTGGGATGGAAACTCCGTAGAAGTCAGGAGACTCTCAATGTATGGCGGGATAAGTTGGGGCAAGGACTTCCCAGCGGCTGAGGGCCTCTCTCTTCCTCTTGCCCTTGCTGGGGCTGGTGGCCCAGGGGGCTCCTACTCCTTGGAGACCGTTTGAACCATACAGCCTACCACCGATTGCTGTAGCCAAATTCATTGTCATACCAGGAAATGAGCTTGACACAATGGTCTCTGAGGGCAATGCCAGCCCCAGGATCGAAGGTGGAAGAGTGGATGTCACTACTGAAGAAGCAAGAGACAGCCTGGTCCTCAGTGGAGAGTCGAGTATGCCCTTGGCCCTCCAATGCCTGCTGCATGACCTTCTTGATGTCACTGTATCTCCAGGCAGCAGGTCAGATCCATGACTGACATGTTGGGGGTGGGGCCACAGAAGGCCATGCCAGTGAGCTTCCCATTCAGCTCAGAAATGACCTTGCCCACAGCCTTGGTGGTGCTAGTAGAAGCAGGGATGATGTTTTGGGCAGCCTCTTGGCCATCATGCCGCAGCTTCCCTGGAGGGCCATCCGCAGTCTTCTGGTGGCCATGTGGTCATGAGTCCCTCCACCAGGCCATAGTTGTCACAGATGGCCATGACCACAAGAACCAAGAAGCTGGTGGTGCAAGAGGCATTGCTCATGATCTCAAGGGAGTGGTCATTTCATGGTTCACACCCATCATAAACATAGGGGCATTAGCAGAAGAGGCAGAGATGATGACCCTCTTGGCCCCACCCTCAGGTGAGCCCAGTCTTTTCCACGGTGCTGAAGACCCCAGTGGACCCCACGGGATGCTCAGCACTAGCATCACCCCATCTGATGGTGGCAGGATCTCACTTCTGGAAGGTGGAGATGGATTTTCCATTGATGACCAGTTTCTCATTCTCAGCCTTGACTGTGCCGCTGAATTGGCTGTGGGTGGAATCATACTGGGAAATATAGACCATGTGGTTGAGCCCAATGAAGGGGTTATTGATGACTGTAAACGCGCTGCCAGAGTTAAAAGCAGCCCTGGTGATAGGCACCCAATACGGTCAAATCCATTTACTTTGACCTTTACCCTAGAGTCTCAGAGATACAGCTGGCACTGCACGAGAAGGTGCAGCTGTCAGAAGAGGGAGGATCAGAGAGCCTCCTGTGACTTCCTCATTCCATAACTGGAAGCCTGTATCTCCCACTCCTCTTAACCCATCATGCCCATCCCCCTACCCCTCTCTCCTCTGGCAACCATTGGTTCTCTGTATTTATAGGTCTGATTCTGCTCTTTGTTGAGTCCTTTCTTTTTAGCTTCCACGTATAAGCAAAATCCTGTGATATTTGATTTTGTTGGACTTAATTCGCTTAGCATAATGTCCTCCAAGTTTATCCACATTGTTGCAAATAGCAAAAGCTCCCACCTTTTTATAGCAGCATGATATTCTTGTGTGTTGGTGTATGTATGTGTACCACATCTTCTTTATGCATTCATCTGTCAGTTGACCTTTGTTTCCATAACTCAGCTATTGTAAATAATGTTGTGGTAAACATAGGGGGTGCATATATCTTTTGGATTTAGTGTTTCCATGTTTTCAGGGTAAATACTCTGTAGTGAAATGAATGGGTTACATGGTATTTCCATTTTTAATTTTGAGGAATCTCCATACCATTTTCCACAGTGGCTATGGCAATTTACATTCACATCAACAGTGCATGAGGGTTCCTTTTTCTCCATATTCTCAGCAACACTTCTTCTTGTATTTTTGAGTCTAGCCATTTTGACAGGTGTAAGGTCAATATCTTATTGTGGTTTTGATTTGCATTTCCCTGATAATTAGTGATGAGCATCTTCCCATGTGTCTACAGGTCTTTAGAAAAACATCTAGCTGCTACCGTTTTAATCAGATTACTGGTTTTGGGGAGTGTTGTAGAAGTCCTTTATATATTTTGGATTTTAACCCCTTATTATTGGATACATCATTTGAAAATCTCTTCTCCCATTCAGTAGGTTGGTTGCCTTTTTGTTTTGTTGATGGTTTCCTTCACTGTGCAGAAATGTTTTATTTTGATATAGTGTATTTTTCCTTTGGTTTCCTGTGCCTTAAAAGAACTATCTAGACAAGTATTGCTTCAGCTGATGTCAAAGAAATTACTGCCTATGTCCTCTTCTAGGAGTTTTATGGTTGCAGGTTTCCGACATACAAACATATTCAAATTAAGCCCTTAAATCATGCAAAAGAACTTTGGAAGATTCCCACCAAAGAGATGTTAATGATCCTGAAGAGAGAACCTTTTTAAAAATATCTTTGATATTTTGAAATCTGATATTCCCCAAGGAGGAATTCTGCATGTCAAGGAAGCAACAGAGGTTGAAAACTCCCTAAGTTCTTGACAGATACGTGTGAGAGAGAGAGAGACAGACAGACAGACACAGAGAGATAGAGAAAGAACAGAGAATGGAACAGAGTAAGCACTAGATGTGTTGGCTATTATTGTGTTCTAGCATAATGACTCTCATCCAGGATCCTGAGAAGGTCCCTAAAGGGGAAGCTTATCATACCATCGAGGAATTTGTGTTTTTTAGAGCTACCATGAGTGTATCCTCAGAAAAACGTTGGCAACCACCAGGAGGTCCGAGGGCTTTTTTGAACCTACTGTCTTATGTTGAAACCCACAGAACAACGTCTCCTTTCTTATGATGCTGATCACAGCCTAGCAACAGAGGTGCAAGTTCCCTCTGTCCCACCCACCTTCCCCAGAGAAGTGCCCTTCCTGGTTCAGAACCATGGACAGTGTCATGGGCAGCGGTAGTCCCCTGCCACCCCAGGATCTTATACATGCTGATGCTGTGACATCTTTTCTAACCTTTGAAACTCCCTCACCCTCTTGACTATGTATGTTGTGTTGTCAAGAAAGTATCCATCTCTGCCAAAGTCAAGACCTGTGCCTTTCAGTGACTGTGGCTCTCACCCCTTGCCAGCCTAACTACTGTTGGCTCAAGAGAAAAACCAAATGCTCCAAAAGGCCACTTCTTCACGTGTTTGCTGTTAGGAGTATCTGGTTTTAAGTTCAATGTATAAATGACTCTAGGAAGAAAGGAGCAGAACTTACCAGGTGTTTTCACATAATCAGGGCACACATCCTCAGTCTTAAAATGGGGCTTCCATACAACCAGGCACTCCGGGGCTCAAGATGCTCGACAGGCCAAGGATAAGACAACAATGTGCATTATAGGGGAGCCTGTGAGTTTTGGTTTAAGGTGTTTATAGGTGATATATAATTCCTCTATGACACTATGTTCTTTATATGTAAATAAACAACTTTTTTTTCAACCTAAAGCAGAGCCCACATAATCATCACCAACGCTTACCCTTCTTAACACAAACAGATGAAAACTCTTCTTACTCCAGAAAGAAACCCTGCCCCTAATGAAGCCACATTGATCCAAAAATGCCACATGCCTGGGATTCCTTACAATTAGCAACACTGGAAAAGGACAGCTTGTTTGAGTGAACCAGTTAATGGTAGTGATACAGTTCAGTTGGGTGCCCTATTCTCTGCATCCTGTGCTCAGAAGGGCCCTAGCAATCTTAACTCCCATTTTTGCAAAAGTGAGGAAATAGAAACCTAGATGACCAGTAACTTGTGTAGTACTGGAAACTCCTCTACTCCAGTGGCCTGTCTCACCTGCCACGAGAAAAATGTGTCATCTTGGTTTAGACATTTCTGTCTTGTGTAGTTTTTGTTATGGGCGATAGTGCCACGGAAACCATGGTGGTCAGGTGAGCTGGCTGGCACTAGGAAGCTTAATTGGTACTTGGTTTATTTCAAGATGTCCTGAATATGAGATATTGGTAGGAGAAAAGGGCCCACCGTGCTTTCTAAGGAAGATCCAAGTGAAAGAGTTGAGTTTGGACAGAGCTTCTCTCCTGGCACATAGTGGTGTGGACAGCCATTGCAGATTCCAGTACATTCTCTGTGTTTACTGTGATAATTCCGGCAGCCATCTTGCAGGTTACTGTCTGCTGCCGCTACATTTCACTATAACGCTACCCAAGAGGGCTGAGGACTGGCCTCCAGGGCATCTGGCGTCTCGGGAACCAGGTCACAACGTGGAAACCAATTAAGCAGAAATTTGGTTCGCAAGCCAGGAAGGTCTGTGGTAATGAGCCAAATCATCTCATAAGAAGAGAAACAGACCCTGAGGATGAGTCCTCACAGAAGAGTAAACAAAGATAAACCTTGGTGACCACCCCTCCCAACTTTCCTTTTCAGCCCAAATCATTTTACCCCCTATCAGTGGAATGTTAATGACTTACATCCATCCCCTCGGTACCGTTGCAACAACAAACACAGGCAGCAGCTATCGGCCACTTGACGTGTTTCGCTGGCCCTTCTCATTTTCACTGGCTCTTACCCCTCCGCCTTAATGAAGACTTATAGATGTTTGCCTTCCTAGCCAGAGAGAGGAAAAGTAGAGGTCTTTCTGAAGAGGAAAATGTTTGCCCTTGTTCTCTTTCCTTGGCAACGTGGCTCCTATAAATAAGGGCAGTTGGGCTCTACAAAGCGAACGAGAAGAAAAAATGCCAGTGTTTCAAAGGTGAGCACATGTTTGAGCATAGCTAGCACAATCTCCTCAGTCTCCCCTCAAGCCTATAAAGTGGATCTTCCTCTTCTGCCCATTTTGCAGATGAGGAAACCGAGGCTCCGGGTCATTAACTTGTCTGAGGCACAGCTGGCAGGTGGCAGAGGCAGATTTGAACTCAGGCAGCCTGTCACCTCAGCTTCTTTTCCCCTGCCTCTCTCCGGAGAGGATTGTACAAGGCCTAGAGAAGAGCGACGTAGAGCCGACGCGATTTTTAAGGTAACCTTTTCCCGAAGGATCAGTTTTCTTACTATTTAATTACTGCTCAACACACTTAAAGATTACGTTGGCCTTCCAACCTGAAATTGTGTCCAAGACAGGCTTTCCGGAGGGTCTATGTTGACGATCCAAATGAACTACTGCTCAGTGAGACCCCGTGAGTTTCTGGGCTCAGAAACTCGGAACACGATAGCTCTGAGAAGACCTAAAAAAAGACACGGGCGGAAGAGAATCTTAACAGCCTCGTTCTTGGAAATGATACCATTTATGGGAAAATTGCAGCTCAGGGTCCTTCTTAGGAAGATCTATTATAGACCTGTTACCAAGATCGATTGTCTGGATTCCTGAAAAATTGGTCTTTAAATAAAACGTAGCTGGTCTTGGCATAACTAGAACGCCAGCGGGAGACTTTGGAAGCAAGCATGTGGCTCACAGTGGCCCGCAGGCACGTTGTGATGGTTGTGTCTTTCTTCCCTTGGGCCCGATTCTAGCCCGGCTTCCTCTCCCCACCCTTCTTTTTCTTGCACCCCCCCCCCCCACCTTTTGCCCTTGTTCATGTATCCCCTTATGCTACTTTATACCCTCTTCGGAGGAAGCGAGGACGTGCATAAATTTAAAAAGTAAAATAAATATCAGAACTTCCTGCTTCTCAGCTTTGCAAACATAAAAGGAAAACCATGTGTATCTGAACCTGGCCCCCTGGTTATTGTAATGCCAGGTGTCGTCCATAAGTACGACATAAGTACATTTTAGCTCCGTCGAGCTAAAATGAGGAGGGTCAGAAATTGAAATTATAGAGATTTATCGACCTAGGGAACTGTGGCCAAAACAACTTAAAATGGCTCTACTAAAGTAGATGACTCTTCCTTTGTGTTTCAGTGGTTGAAAACCAGAAGGCATTCCGCGTCGTGGCGAGGGTGCTCTGGAGTAGGGATTAAGTGTGTATTCTTTCAAGTCAGCAGATGCCACTTAGATTAGAGTTGCAGCCTTTTTATTTTATTTTTTTAAGAAAAGGGGGAAAAAAAGAAAAAGAAAACTTCCCCCAAGGGAAGTCTATATTCCATAGCAAACAAAACCCCAGCCAGAAGCTACCCGTACATGCTTCAGCCTCAGCGTCTGAGCCAGCTGAAAATGTCACCCGTGGCTTTCCAAGTCAGACTAGCCTGTTGGGTCACTGGTCTTGGCTGCACTGAAGGCTGAGCTTTGGGAAAACAAAGCGCCAAATCAAAGCAGTGAGACCGTGGCTCTCAAGTCAACTTGGGTGGGGGGGGGGGGGCATGTGTCCATTGAGGAACTAGGTAAGGGGAGCTCCAAGAGTCCAGGCACGGTAATCGGCACTGATTAAGTGCCACTGTATACTACCTAGCAGCAGTCTGCTAGATGCTCTGAAACGTACAGAAGCGGTCCCTCATTGATGTCACAAATTTGACACAGGCAAGTGGTGTGTGTGTGTGAAAGTTTTTTGAAAAGGATAAGGAAGTGATGGCCCCGTGCCAGGTGGTGGTCGTGCTGCTGTCCTCGTGTTTCTAGTGTCCCAGAACTCCAAGCTGCATCTGTCTGATGGAGGTCAGCACGGCCGTTCAAGTCCCTCGTGCCCCCGGCAGCCAGCCCGTGGTGGTCCAAGCCTGGCGTACTTCCCCCCCCCCCCAGAGTAGGAATGGTCTGCCCCCTCCTTGCTTCCTGAGATGGTGTGGATAGCAGGAGCATGGGTTGGAGCCAGTCAGACATGGGTCTGGGTTCCAGCTCTGAGCCTCAGTTTCCTTCCCGCAGGGCTCGTAACTCTGAGGTGAGGCTCTCTGACCTGTTTCATGTAGGTGTCGTGCGGCCTCTCCCCTCTGTTGTCACTCAAAAGCGTAGCCCTTACCGAGGCGCGAGGTAGTCCGGGGTCTCCGGTCTGCCACCTCCGGGCTGACGGGCCTGCTTCTGCCACCAGAAGCTCCCACTGGCTCGATGCTCGGTCTGCCCAGAAGACCGCCCCCCTCCCATGTCCCTCATGGCACGGAGTGCTGGTCACCTGTCCCGCCACCAGGTTCCACGTACCTGACTGCGATGTCAGGCGTTGCTGACTGATGTTCAGGCTGGACATCCTGTCAGATTCTCCCTGGTGCCTACATCGGTGTCACTTTCCAGTTCCCTTCAACTCAAAAACCTCAACCTCTCCCTCTGGGAAATGGTATACTCTCCAGGAGGTGGTCATTTTGCCCCCTCAGTCTTCTGTCATCAGGAGGAGGGCGGGGGACCCCCGGGAGGTGATGGGGGGAGGTGAGTATTTGTCTTCTGGCTCCTTCCCCCCTCCAGCGAGG
Organism: Herpailurus yagouaroundi; assembly: GCF_014898765.1. NCBI lineage: Eukaryota > Metazoa > Chordata > Mammalia > Carnivora > Felidae > Herpailurus > Herpailurus yagouaroundi. The sequence continues at coordinate 16,795,490 of NW_024412397.1, forward strand.
GCAATGGACCTGTACTTCCTGCCAGGGAACCTGTTCCCCAAGCACCTCTCGTTAAGGTTGATTCCCCACCCCCATCCGCAGCCGGGCCATATCTTGTCCAGCAGAAAGCATGCCGTTCCTAGGAGCAGGACTCTGGGAAAGGGGACCCCCATATAGGCTGAGGAGCTGCGGGATCTTTCCTGCCTGGCCCTGGGCCTTGCAGAATCACACAAGGATGCCCACTCTGCCCGTCTCACAGGGCGACATCACGGTGCTCACACGTTCTTTACTCCCATCTCTCTGGTGGGTGGTTTGAGGGTAGGGAAGTTTCCAGCTCCTACGGCCACAGCTCCTTTGCCAGAAGCATAACTCTACCTCGGCGGGGGGGTGCGGGGGGAGCCAGAATTAATGGTAAGGCTACAGAAGAAGCCCCAAAGCCAAGGACAGAAAACGAAGTCTGCGTGAGCCTTGTGTGATCGAGAATTGGAAAGTCAGCGGCTAACGTTACTTTCTCATTAAATGTCTGTTCGCTCTCAGCGTGGCTTCTTGGTCTGCACATCTTACCTTTTCCATTTGATTCTCTTCCTGGGCTTGTTCGCTATACACAAGCACCCACCCCACCCACCCCCAGCAAGGGGCTTCCCCAACCTTAGAGTCAACGAATGCTCTGCTCTCCACAGCTAACTACTGGCATGGATCCCCTATCTCGGAGTTGAAACCCCTCAGCAAATTTGATTGGCTCAGCCCAGTTTATGGCCACTCTTCAAAGCCAGTGTGCACTGACGTGGGCCGGGCGGGGTTCTGAACTGTGATGTGCGGTCAGGAGCTGTGAGAAGGCCAGGTTCCCAGAACTAGGATGTGACCACGTTTGTCAGGAGGAGGAGGAGGACAGTGACGATGACCAAATGTCATCAATTTCAAGATAGAGGAGGTAGCTTTCACTCATTGTATCCAGGCAGCAGAGAGGATTTTTTTTTTTTTTTTGTAACGTCTGCAAGCTCTCTAACCGCAAACGTGCTGGCATCACAGTTGCTGCTTGGGAAAAAGCCCTGGGGACACAGCAAAGCATTAGTCAGTGGACACAGTTGACCTGTAATTCCTTAGAACCGAAAGGTTACTGGGGGGGGTGGTGGTGAATCCGATGTCTCCGGCATTCCTGGAGCAGGAGTCCAAAGTAGGCTGTCAGTACTCAGACTAATCTAAAAATGTCGCATCACCAATGGTCCCATGGCACAAAGGACGTTTTGTGGTAAACAACAGGAATTGGGGACCCTCCGTTGATAGACTGATGCTGAAGAGTCAGACTTCAAATGTGAAGTTGTTTTAAGACCACCTTCACCAGTCTCTCATTACCACACGTGACCTATGACAATCTGTGTCTAGGATTAAAAGAACGATTTTAGCAAGCCTAGAAGAATTTCAGTGATGAAGCATTGTGTCAGAGTATAACTGGCAACTTAAACTGTTCCCTCGAAATAATGGTGTGGCTTACGACTGCTTAAGTCTTGCCACTCGGTGAAACATAGTGATGTCATCAACAGAAGGGGTTGCAGAACTCTGACCAGCAGGAGCGTAGAGGTAGGGATCTGGTGTGCGGGGAGAGAAATCTTGGGGGACCTTCCTTGCATTAGGGTTTGCATAGCAAACACATCTTCACGTAAATTGTACATGGCCAGCCCATAAATATAGCAGTGTTCTTGAGGAATCTTTGTATTCGTGTTTCATGTGAGAATGCCAACACGTTAGCCCTCTAGGTGTGGGAAAAACACCAGGAAAGAAGGGGTGTGCTGTGAGATGGGGGGGTGGAGGGGGGCAGCAAGCAGGCCCGTGTAGCTCCAGCCCAGACAACCAGGGAGGACCTTCGTGTGGCCAGGAAGCCAAGGATCTGATCACATAGGAATCTATAGACCAGAGCAGGGAGTTTTGAATTTATCCTGTATGCAGTGGGACGACAGTGGCAGAGTTTGAGCAGGGGGCTGACACATTTTTAAAGGTCGTCCTATTTGCTAGGAAAGCAATGGCCTGTAGGTAGTAAGGAGAGAGAGCAGAGCGATCTGAGGCTTATAAAAGTGTCGGGGACTAAAGATCGGGGTGGGGAGAGGGTTGGAGCAAACAGAATTAAATCCTAATGAGCATATCACATGTAGGGCACACAGTTCTGGTACCATTTACTCACCAGTGAGAACCGATGGTCACTCAGAAGAACATATGGTTGTCCCTCTGCAATGTTAAGTGGCATCACTTCCCAGATATTTGTGCCTTTCATAATCCAAAAGTCCTTGATGAGGGCAGCTCACATTTCACAGCGTGAACTCCAGCAGCGCTGTGGCCTGACGTTTGGGTTCATGGATTTTTCTGCTGGCTCCTGCCGCTGGCAGCTGAGCGCCCTTGTACGACACGGTTCACACACTTCCTCCCCTCCCCAACCTGCCCCTTGGAAAACCACCATTCCAGGGCTTGGGAAACATGTTGGGTCAGTTCATTATTTCTTTTCTCACCCAGCTCATTAATAATGACATCCCATAAATCAGCCCTATCTAAGAATACTCTGAGAGCAACGGAACCATCTGGATTTCAGAAAGGTCATTAGAAAGTACACATGAAATAATTTTTTGCCATCCCCTCCTGTATGAATCTGGCGTGTTTCCACTAAAGTTCTTTTTGTGTGGCATTCTTCTGCAAACTTAAGAAATGCGCCAGATAGCATGTGTCCAAGATCTCACGGTTTCAGTGTGTGTCCATGAGGGGTGCTGGTTCAGGACCAAAGTCTTTGTTGCTTTTCCTTTTTTATCCCCTTGCATTGCATTCAAAGTAAGCACGTTAGCGTTTTGTGAGTATTAACTATGCATCTATGAATGCGCAACAATAAAGATGGCAATAAGGTAGCTGAATTTTCCAGAGTATATTAGGTGATAGCAAATAATTTATAGATCGTATCATTAAAATTCTTGATCACACTAGGTTACTACCCACTGCAGCTCTCGCGAAGCATGCACATAATTTTTCACTCAGGTTTGTGTCTTTACATAGGTAACTTTTTGATGAGCTTTTGATTTGGACCTTAAGCAATGCCCACAAGGTGGCTAACAGCATTGATAAATACAGACAAGACCAGCATCGGCCTGCTGTGGCCAGCTTCTCAGTCTACCGAGGACGCAAAACAGTTTGGGATCTGTACAAGCACTGATTATAGGTTTGGTGGTTTGGAAAAACCGTGGTCTGGAAGTTTATGTCTGCTTTTTCTTAGCCCTAGAATGGCTGGGCAAGATTGCTGGCTTTAAGGGACAAGGAGAATGAGAATGGGGACCGTGTGATGTACCCCAGCAACCAAGTCTCCATGTCTGGGCTGCGTGTGGTTAGAAATGATTGAGTAGAAGTTGCGTGACTGTGCCGTTCACTCTTTACGTGAAGAGGCTAACTTTAGGCCTGTAGAGCGTGAAGTGTTTTACGTACGTTAGCTCTTCTCACCCTCCCTATGACTCTGTGAGGCAAGTTTCAAATTGCCATTTAACAGATGAGAAAACTGACACGCAAAGAGGAGATACATAACCTGTCCAAGGTCACACAAGTAGAAATGGATGGACTCAAACTCTGACTCCAGTCTGTCTGATACCAAAGCTCAAGCCCTTGATCACTGTGCTGTAATACCTTCTTTGACCCAGAGAAACACGAACTACCATCGCACATGGCCTGTGGGTTAATCTGGAAGATAAAGATCTAGGGAAAGGTGCAGGTGTATACCTACTACTAATCACCGAGAAAATGAGATTTATAAGAGTTTTGGCAAATGCTTTCAGTTGGATTCATGGCAGACCCTGGCATACGGAGTGTAGGTGACTGTTCCCATCAGGTGATAAAGGGACAAGCATTGAGGGTAGGACAGCAAAGGAAGCAGCTTGGCCACAGCAGGGTTCTCCTGGACAGATGGCCGGAAATACAGTTGGAAAGGTCGAATGGAATTGGAACGTGAAGGAATTGGAATCCTCAGCAGCCAGGGGACAGATTCAGCATCTGACAGATGAGGGCCTGCGGCAGAAAGGGTCATGGAGAATTCGAACACGGGTGTGGCACAAGGAAGGTGGCATTGCCTGGCCATGGAAAAATCGGAGGACCTGGGAACCTGGTGGAAACCAGCTCAGAGCTTGCCAGCCGTTACCCAGTGCAGACGGATGTGACTTCAACTCAAGTAGTGGTAGTTGTAGAAATGGAGAGAAAGGGTGAACGGAGGCACAGTGTCTTTATTAAAACCAACAAGCCTTGATATTTTGGGGCAAAGAGAATGAATCAGAGCGTTTGAGCCTAAATGGGTTGGAGAGGTAAGATAAGGAATTCCAAAGAGGATGTTGGTTTTGGAAAGAAGATGATATGGTTGATCCTCGAACATTTCGACTCTGAAGGGCTGATGAGCTGTCTTGGTAAAGATTTCCCAGACTGGAGCTGGAGAGGGAGGCTGGGCTGATGGTGCAGATACTGGAATCCCTGTTACAACAAAAGCCACCATGAAGGCTGAGTGTGGAGACCGGAGAACAAAGGGGCCAAAGAGAGAAGCTTGAGTTACAGTTTTGTCCACCCCTCCAGATACACTGTCCACCCTGTGACCTCCTGCTCTGTGCCCGGGGGCTGGCCTGTGTGGCCCATGTCTGCAGGCCTCTCACACCCTCTGTCTGGGTATAGCTGTTAGGTATAACCCGTGAGAAGCCCCAGGTGGAGATGGGAGGGATGGAAGAAAGAGGGTGAGGCTGGGACATTTATTCCTCCGGCTCCCTTCTTACAAGGCTGTCCCAGCCTGGTGCTCTCCTGCCACTGAAGGGTCGCCGCCCCACCCAGGGGCCCACTTGGTACACAGTCTCCCACTGGGCTCAGTTCCTTGCCATCTTTTCATCCCTTTAGGAAGTGCAGGGGTATATTAGTTTCCTGGGGCCGCCATGACAAATCACCAGAAACCGCGTGGGTTTGCACACCAGAAATGTATTCTCTTACGGTTCAGGAGGCCAGAAGTCTGAAATAAAGGTGTCATCAGGGCTGGTTCCTTCTGCGGGTTCTTAAGGAGAAGCTAGCCTGTGCTCTTCTGAGAGCTTGTGGTGCTTGCCAACAGTGTTTCGTATTCCTTGGTTTGCAAACTTATCACTCCAATCCCTGCCTCCGTCTTTACATGGTTGCCTTCTCTGTCTCTGTGTATCATTTTCTGTCTCATACGAGGACACTACCGTTGAATTGAGGGCTCACCCCAATCCAGTATGATCTATCATTACCCGATTTACATCTGTAGAGACTTTATTTCCAAATAAGATCACGTTCTAAGGTTCCTGGGTGGAGGACCAGTATTCAACCCCCTACGGGCGACAACAGCTCCTCTGTGGCCAACCCTAAGTTCCTGCGCTTGGCCTTGTGGTTTCCCTACACCCTGACCACATATTTGTACTTTAGCCTCTTTGTAAACCATCTCTCTTTGGGTTATCCTGATTTTATTTTATTCTTTAAGTTTATTTTTTGAGAGAGAGTGAGCGAGCATGAGCGGGGGAGGGGCGGGGGGGCACCGAGGATCCGAAGCAGCTCTACACTAACAGCAGACAGCCAGATGGGGGGGTTCGAACTCACAAAACCGCAAGATCCTGATCTGAGCCGAAGTCGGACGCTTAACCGACTGAGCCACCCTGGCGCTCCTATCCTAATTGTAATGTACCGTCTGTTTCCACTTGGGACTCTGAGTGATGAACATCCCTTTGGTAAATTTCCCACCTTTTGTACAAACCTATACATATTAGAACTAACTCCTCGTAGGTCCCTTTTTAGGCTCCACGGCCAGGAAAATCAGCTCCAAGCATAGTGCTCAACTGTAGAAGCTCTCTTTAGCCGGACTTTCTGCTATCTTTATCTCTTCCTTTGTGATCTTGTTCTCATTTTAACATGTCTTTATAAATTATTTTTTAAGATACGGAATTATGTAATTTAATAAGAAAATGCTGGTTCTCCAGGTCTCCCTTTCCCTTGCCAAGTCCCTTACAACTCAAAGCTCATCCCCAGAGGAATCCACTTGTACGTCTATTTCGTGCGTTTCAAGGGATGTAGATTTGGCTCATCCACAGCGGTATGTTTTGAATTCACCCTGGTTGATCATGACCGAAAGGAACATTTAAGTCGCTTTTCCCGTGTGTGTGAAGTCTGAGTTTGCGTATGATTGCGGTCACCCATCTTTATCACGATGAACGTGTCACAGCATAGTCAATACAACCTACGGCATCAGGACCAATGGACACTAACTCTTACCCTGCTGGGCCATCTCCTGGTTGCGTGTTTAGTTTGAGGTTGCCATCATGTGGCCTTGTGGAAAATGAGGAACGTCTCCAAATCATTGTTTTCAACTCTTAAGTCATTTGTGACCCGGAGTTCTATACTTTTTACCCTTCACCTTCTACCCCACAAGGGAGCTTTCAAATAGTGTCAAAGTATCTGGCCTTTTTCATAGAGTTATAGATCTGGAAAGAAGCTGGAAGGAGGCCATGTAATTCAACTCATGTAACTCGCTCATTTTGCAGCCGAGTAAACAGAGGTCCAGCGAGGGGAGTCCACCACCGGGGGCCCCAGGATGCATTTGTAATTCAACTGGGATGACGGTCCCAGCGCTGTGCCCTGTCCACTGTGATTTGCTGCATGTGACTTTTTACAGGGCCCTAGTGACCCACAGAACAGGTGCCATGAACGTTCAGGGGGAGAGGAAGTCACTTTCTGCTTGGCTCTAAGAGCCAGGGACGGTGTCAAAGCAGAGGAGGTTGAGATAAACCTTGAAGCTAACCTCTGCCCAGGCTGACTTCCACTTCTCACTGGGAAGGCGGAAAGACCCTGCAGACTCCGGGTAATCCCCAGGCACCGGCTCTTTATTTCGTCAAGTGAGGACAGCAGTAGTCAACCAGAATTCTTGATGAAGCGAGAAAATTGTGCTTTGGCCAAGCAAAGAGAAAGGTAGACGTTCTAGGATCAGATGCTACTGTGAGTAGCTAGGCGTCCCTGAGGAAAATACTTTGGAGCAGAGTAAGTTTGGACTGAAGTGTCCAACATTTTTAGCTAGAATTTAATTTCTTAGGTTCTTGTGGCTATTCCTGAAATCTAGCGAAATCTAGGACACTATAACATAGGAACTGTTAAGACTGATGATACTGAGACCCCCATGCATGGATGGTCAGTTGTCAGAAATTCAGTGATCGGGGCACCTGGGTAGGTCAGTCGTTTGAGCATCCGATTTCGGCTCGGGTCATGATCTCACAGCTCGTGGGTTCGAGCCCCACGTCGGGCTCTGTGCTGACAGCTCGGAGCCTGGAGCCTGCTTCAGATTCTGTGGCTCCCTCTCTCTCTGCCCCTCCTCCGCTCATGCCCTGTGTCTGTCTCTCAAAAATAAACAAACATTAAAAAAATCAAAAGAGTTGATGTGTCCTTAGCACCCAGTCACATTGAGATGAAGCTTATTTATTTATTTATTTATTTTTTAATTTTTTTTTTCAACGTTTATTTATTTTTGGGACAGAGAGAGACAGAGCACGAACGGGGGAGGGGCAGAGAGAGAGGGAGACACACAGAATCGGAAACAGGCTCCAGGCTCCGAGCCATCAGCCCAGAGCCTGACGCGGGGCTCGAACTCCCGGACCGTGAGATCGTGACCTGGCTGAAGTCAGACGCTTAACCGACTGCGCCACCCAGGCGCCCCGAGATGAAGCTTATTAAAAAAAAAAAAAAAAAAAATTCAGTGGTCTTTGCTTCCCCCACCCCGCCCCTCCCCCCACTGCCCCAACTTAGAGATTCTGTTCCTTCGATCAGTGAGTGAGTCAGCTTTGTAACATCCGTGAGCATCTCCCTTCTGCCAGATCCTGGGGAAATTACAATGATGAACAAGACCAGCCTCCTGCCTCCTAGGAGCTCACGGTCTGGGCGGAAGGACAAACACATAAACAGGCGAACTGAAGGAGGCAGAGAATTTTTTACAGAGGGTTCTTCTGAGCAGGACATTTGGTGTGGCTGATCACGGTGGGGAACGATAAAGACAGAGGGTGAGGTGAGGCCACTTGGGCCTCACAAAGGATCGGACTGGAGCAGTATGCACCGGGCGCCAAGGGACATTCTTGCACAGGGTCGTAAAATAGATGCACTTTAAAATGTTTGCGCTTGATGGGATGTGGGAAAGATTGGAAGCAGGAAGATGACTTAAGAGACTATAAAAAAGGTAAGACTGAGGGATTTTAGGTCTGAGCTAAGGTAGTTGGCAGCAGGGACGGAGAGAAGTGGATTCCAGAAACATTTTCGAGTGTCCGTCCTGGGACCCGGGAGGGTTGTGTAACAGCGAGATTCAGAACCCAGGCTTTCGAGTCCGGCCGATTCTGGTACCGATTCCAGCCCCGTCCCTTGTGGTGTGACCAGAGCAAGTCGCCTAACCCCTGTGGACCTCTGTACGGCCGGATAACGCCTCTCCCTGCTGCTAACGGACCGAGAAGATGGTCGCGTGCTCCATAAACATTGGCTGCTGTCTCTACTGCCGATGCCCAGGAATCCTGACTTCCAGCCACTTTGTTCTCGAATCACTCTTTCACTGTAGCTGACGTCTCATGGCCCACGAAGGTGCTTGATCTCCGCAGAGACAGTTCTCACTGCTCCCCCCCCACGGCCACCAGTGTACCCGTAGGACAGCAGGCTGTGTCACGTGCACATCACAGGCTGGTCCTCGGAGGGAGGGGGCACCGACCCGTCCCCAAAAAGAACAGCTCAGAACGCTCGTCTTGCTGGCAGCGAGCCAGGAGCCTGTCTTCACAGGCGAGAGGCAGCCTTTCCTCCACTTCCATCTGCAGATCGCCGTTGGTCTCTGTTCCTTTTTTTAAGGGGATTTATTATTCATCGGTGGCATAGAACGTTACGCGTCCTCCGACAGGAGAGAGCGCAAAACTGGAAGGGAGTCTGCGGTCCACCTCCTCGCCAGTGAGTTACGACTGTTTGAGTTCAGCAGCCTAGCAACGAAATCGCATTCGCAGCAGCCACAGAGCTCGGGTCCCCGCCGCTCCCCTCTGGCACGCCTCTCACCTCTGGAATGGAATTTATGGCCTTGTAGCTAATGTGCCTTTTTTCCATTTTTTTTTCTTTCTTCTTCTTCCTTTTTTTTTGGGGGGGGGGTGTTAAGGAAATTGGAGTCACAAAGCCAAGTCCTATAAGCTTGAGAATTCCAAGGGCGCAGAGTTGGGCTCAAGTTCGCCAGACAAGCGTTTAGCGCTGCCCTCTGGCTCACCTTTGTTTAGATAAATAATTGAAAGTGTGCCATTTACAAGGCTGGGGCCTCAGAGGCACACAAGGAATCTGGCTGAAGCCTCCTTAATTGAAAGCAGGAGATAACCAACAGCATAGCCTGTTCCTCCCCTGGGATGTTCACGGGGTGAGGGGAGCGGGGGATTTATTTTCTTTGGAATCCGTGTTCTTAGGCTGCCTGTATCAGAGGATGAACACATAGGACTCCTTACAAGACAAAGCAAAACGTGCCCCGTATCCACCTGGGGGCTATTGCGATTTTCAGTCGAGGGTGCCAACGCTCAGCAAGCATCCGATGAGCACGGGTGATGGGGAAGCCTGGGCTTGGTGTCCAGAACAGAGCTACATGGGGCTGGGGCTTTGCCCTGAGGAGCTCCCAGCTAGATGGCAGTGGGGGGGGGGGGGGACAAAAAGGCCACAGTCAGATTTCAGGGTGCAGTAGCCCTGGTCCCCAGTCCTGGCTGATTTTTAAAATACTGATTCCCACGGGCGTCTGGGTGGCTCCATCAGTTAAGCGTCTGACTCTTGGTTTTGGCTCAGGTCATGATCTCACAGTTCATGAGTTCGGGCCCACGTCGGGCTCCGTGCTGACAGCACAGAGTCTGTTTGGGATTCTCCCTCAACTCTCTTCTGGCCCTCCCCTGCTCACTATGTCTCTCTCTCAAACTTAAAAAATGAAATAAAAATACTGATTCCCTGGTGCCAATCCCAGAAGCTCTGATTCGATTATTCAGAAGTTGGGCCTGGGCATAAGTATTTTCATCATTTTTTTTTTTTAATGTTTGTTTTTGAGAGAGAGTGGGAGAGCCAGAATCCGAAGCAGGCTCCAGGCTCTGAGCTGTCAGCACAGAGCCCGATGCGGGGCTCAAAAAACTCACAAGCTGTGAGATCATGACCTGAGCCGAAGTCAGACACTTGACCGGCTGAGCTACCCAGGCGCTCCTTCATTGAAGAGGAAAAGTTCTCCGGTGAATTCCAGCGTGCAGCTGGGATTGAGAACCACTGTTGTTTGGGGTTTTTTTTCCCCCTAGATCTCCTGGGATGAGCCCCGGTGAAATGTGGATGTTCACAGGAACTGGAAACCACTCCTAGTGGGTGGAATTTCAGAGAAGGCTTCCGGAGGAGGAAGGAGTTGAGCTGAACCTCGAAGGGCAGGTTAGGTGTATTTGAGGCCAGGCGGGGGAAGACTACTCACACTTCCGGTAGAGACTTCGGGGGTTTCCTCCGCACCTCAGCGGGTTTTCTAGCAATTCAGCCCTTGCCTTCAACCTGGCACTCACTCAGCTTTGCTCACTGCCCACAGTCCTGGCCTGGGTCTCAGGAAGGATAAATGGGCCTTACCCACCCTTGTGTCCTAAATCAGTGAGCGTGGGTCCAGAGCTACCCTCTAGAGCCAGGAGGTAAAAGGTGAGGTGGTGTTCCCAGGGAGGAGAGGGCAGCCCCAGCACTCGGACTCCTCGGGCCGATGATCCCGTCGAGCAGCCCAGGCCCTCCTGGGCTCAGGACGAGGCTCTGCTGGTGATGGCATGGTTATTTCCATGTCTGCAGGTTTGTTTTGTTTTGTTTTGTTTTCAGATCTTTTTAGCGAGTGACTGTTCTGAGCCAGACACGGTACTTTGTACGTTGAGGACTAAAATCCTGGCTCTAACCCTCCTTCACGGTATGACCTCGGCCACGATTCTTAAGCTGTCTGGCTGGCGCTCGGTTTCTTCACCTGTAAGATGGGGGTGATCACAGTCCGTCTCGCCGTTCCTCATGAGGATTTGATGTGACTCCGTAGGAGGTGGCAGCTTCTCACCTGTGACCCACCCTGGGAAGCCCTTCCTTACCCTTTTTGGATTTCTGCCACCACAGGGATGGAACCATGCCAATGGTGAGAATACAGTCTTTGGAGGCGTAGAGGCAGGCCCTGGGCATGTGACTTGCCCTTGCTCCGTTGGCTTATGCTACAGGGTGTGGTGGCACAAGGCCACGTACAGAGAGGGAGCATTGCTGTGCTGTTCCCACCACCATTGTCCCTCCTTACTTGTCCGACTTCCAGGTTTTATCACGCAGTGGGTCTAAGCAGAGTAGCCTCCTTAGAAAGGGGGCCCAGGGTCTAGAAGGGTATGTTGAGTTTGCTAGATGGAGTCAGCTGTTCTCTCTGGGCCTGCACCTGCTGAGAGGCTCCGAGAAGGACACTCAGAAGACCATGGCCTCTTTCAATAGAAAGAAACCAACAAACCAAAGGGAAGTCACATACCTGAGACGCGCCCCACCTCCTTCCGAAGGTCCCCGCTGCTGGCAGAGCTGTCCCAGTGGAAATACAGAAAGGGTGGGCAGGGTGTGGCCGTGGTTGTCCCCCAGGGTGAGCCGCACAGGGAGAAACTGGTGATTCAGGTGGTCTTCTGGAATCTGTGGAAAAGCACCGCATTCTGGGTCCAGCCGGCCGGCACCGCTGTGGGCTAGGGCTGCGCTCTGGCCGGCGCTGACAGGGCATCCTCAGGCCAGAGGGTGGTCTGGGTGGTACCCGGCATAGTCCTACCCTGCTTTCCTGTGAGTTCTCTCTCCACTGAAGACAGCCTCTGCTGGAGTTCTGCCTCGTAGCCCTGGGCTTTCTAGAAGCGGACCCTCATTCCATGATACGCACCCGAGATAGCCACCTTCACAGCTGTCCAAAGTCCCTAGAGCATCAGTCCCTGGAAGATAGCGGCTCAGACAGGAAATGGCTAGAGCAGTTGGGGCTGTGTGGGAAGGCCCCTCCTGCCTACACCTGCTCCCCAGCCGTTGCCCCGTCTTGCCATCCCATATAAACACACTTCAGCCCCTGAGCGACATCAGCTCTCTTCAGTGTGGAAGTTCAGTGGGCCACTGTTGAGCATGAGAAGACAATTGCTTCCCTAGTGTCACTTGTTAGAACTCAGAAAGCAACCCCTGGTTCATCCCTCGCCACATGGCATCACTCCCCACCCCCACCCCCCAGCCCCACGGTATCTGGGGTTCTTCACTTGGTCACAGTGCCCAGAAGTCGAACAAGGCATATTCCTCTGAGTTGAACACCGTCCTTTTGAAAAGTTGATGCCTTGAGAGATTGGTGTCTTATAGTATACAGTTCTTTTTAGGGACTCTGGTTTGACTCTCGCCTCCAGTTAAAGGAGTCCTCTGTCACTAGACTTTCTAGCAGTCCTTGCTTGGGATGTTGGAGTGAACACTGAAGTCCCTAGGGCAGGTGTTCAAGGTTACAGTCACTGCTCGATCCCACGGCACTGTTTGCTCGTTATCGGAAATGCTATACTTGGGGGGGAAAGAAGAAAAACTGGTCTCTCCGACTTCTGAGAACCACTTGGCCTGAGGTTGTATCAGGAGACCAGATCAGGAAGCATTTCAGAGATCTGGAGGAGGGGCAGCCGTTAATAACAGCGAGGAGTGGTCACCTGCGTGAAACGGCAGTGCGTTGATTTGTCAGTCTTGCCACTTCTTTCTAGTGCAACCCACACAAGGGTGTTTTTGGCGGGGAGTAAGGAACCAGACCCTGGGGAAAGCCAAACAGAAGTCAGAAGGCACCGAAGCTCTGCCAGCGACTTACGCACTTAACGTTGCCAGAGACACGAGAACTTCCCTTGTTCTTTAAAGCAGGCTCACGTTCGAGAAATGTGTTTCCTCCTTGGTTTGCTCTGCTCTGCCTGGTACCACTGGTTTCTTGTTTACACTCAAGCCACAAGTCTTTCTCAAGGTCACCAGTAGATAATTTACTACTGCCGAAAGCACCTGGACGTTCATCTGTTGTTGACAGAGTCCAGTTCTCTGTGTGATAAGGGCCGTGTCTACAGGTTAGTAAGAACGTGTATATTTGAACTACCTGTGAGTGATTTCTGTACCCAAAACAAATATCTGGGCTCTTGATGAAACCCGCAGCAATCACAGAAGCCTTACTTGCGACTCATCCCCAAATCAAAAAGCCTTTTGTACTCTTACTTCCCCAAATGGGATCATCCATGTTCGCGGGATAACTGGAAAAGAACAAGATCTTGGGGTGGCAAAGAACAGAAGTGCCTCAGGAGCAAAGGGAGCTGTGGTGTTGAAATGGGGGTGAGGGGGAGGTAGTGGCCTTAGAAAACAGGGCAGCCCTGGGGGCTGGCTCCCCCCGCCTCTCCCTCATGAAGTATCTGCTTCTCTCAGGAGTCTGGCCAATGCCCAGTTTCCTCCCCCAACTCAGGGTTTCAGCTCACCGGTCTCTCCAGACCTTTCCCAGCTGCGGGAGCCCCCGCCGTACCGCCTCGGCTAGCTAGCCTGCTCTCGGGGCATCTGTTAATGTAGAGCCTTGGACGACAGCATGAGATCGGTCTGGCCCACTTTGTCCCTGGAGAGACGGCTAGGTTGGCCGCCTTGGATCCACATGCCCATTCCCAGTCTTCTGAACCTAGCGGGACAGCAGTGTTGCCTCTTGGTACAAAGTAGGACCGGGCGGTCTACCCATGGGGACACAGCAGTGGGCTGGGCAGTTCTCCCTGGGAAGTAGCCATGGACAGGCAGGTACAGTGACTGACGTTTCTGGTTCAAGAGATACCCGGGTGATTTGCGGTTCTCGTTAACGAGGCACTGTTCTCTCTCACCACATGACAAAACTCCAGTGCTGTGTCCCTCACGCCAGGATGGTCAGCACCTCGAGGCAGAATGCCCCGCGTGCCCCATCTTTGCCCTGAATGGCCTTCCGTTCTCTTTGCTGTCTAGATAGATCTTATCCCTCCTGCAAAATCCAAATCTAACTCACAAAGAATTCCCAGACCATTCCGGTCTGGGCCTGCCCTATTCTGCAGCAGTTTCTGATGGATTGGGTGTCTTTTAATGTCTTGAGTATTTTATTATTTTCAAAGGTTGCGTTGTAGTTGAACGGTTCTTATGTCCTGCGTCGTCCGTGATTGTATCAGCTCTTTTTAATCTTAGGATTCTTTGTTTCCCAAGGCATCCATCAGTGACTTGCCCAGGGTCAGGATTCAATTATTTTTTGATCCAATGTAAGTTAATATACCGTTTAGCCTTGGTGCCTTCCAATATCTTACAGCTGTTCATCACAATTGGTATAGGGGAGCCTGGGTGGCTCACTCGGTTAAGTGTCCGACTTTGGCTTAGGTCGTGATCTTGCGGTCCGTGGGTCCGAGCCCCGCATCGGGCTCTGTGCTGACAGCTCAGAGCCTGGAGCCTGCTCCGGATTCTGTGTCTCCCTCCCTCTCTGCCCCTCCCCCACTCACACTCTGTCTGTCTCTGTCTCTCAAAAATGAATAAACATTTAAAAATAATTTAATTGTTATAAGCATTCATTAAATATATACTGTAACCCCTACACTGAAGAAGAGGAAAGAGTCTAAACAGTAATTGTTACTGCTATCATTATTACTACCCTTTTATTGGATATTTCTCACATAACAGAAACTATACCAGGCGTTTTATCCATCTCATTCAAGCCCTAACAAGGCACGTATCAGTAATACTGCGTTTTTCAGAAGAAACTGTAGAATATAAGTTTCTATATAAGTTAACGTCAGTTGGCCAACCCAGTAGGTGGTGGAGTTGGGTCTCAAGCTCAGGTCTGCCTGACTTTAAAACAGCTGCCCATAAAGTGATACCGTGCAGTGTCTCCACATTCTTGTGTTTCATGGTGTTGATTCATTCAGGCCGCCTAAACACAGACGCCTATGTTGTCACCGGGCAAAGATCCAAAATTGGCATCCTGAGACATCCTGGTGCCCTGGACGGAGCGGCTCAGTTGCCAGGCAGCCCCTGGATTGTTTCTCCAGTCGTGGACAGCTCGCTCGGATTACCTGGGCGTCCCAGTGCTGCTTCTCAGAGCGCTCGGTCTACTTCAGATAAAGCTATTTTTAGTCCTGGGAGGCAGAAGGTAAAGGCAATTTGTCATTAGTCCATACAGGAAACATCACTGTGGCTACATCCTCCTTAATTGCTCCCTGTCCATTACTCCTGCCGGTCCCTAATTCCTTCTGCACCTTGTGATCTAGAAAAGGAAGAAGAAAGAGCCCACAGGAGGCCAGAGAAGATAAACCAAAAGGAAAAAAAGAAGACAAAGGTATTACTCTTATCATGTAAATAGCCCCTTGGATAGCGTCTTCCCAAGGAAAGTTGGAGCCACGTTCATTTCGGCCAGAATGTGCTGAGCATCTGTGATCTTCAGACATGGGGCCAGGTACTCAGGATAACTCAGGGCAATCCCCGCCCTGGAGGAGTTCCTGGTCAATTAGCAGAGCCCGATTACAGCAGGTACAGTGGTAGGGATTTGCGTGTACTCTCGTGGCCTAGAAGACTCTCTGTAGAGCCACCTTTATCATAGAGCCCCAAATTAAGCTCTCTTGTTGGGGATCAGACCTCCTACTCTTAGGTGTGCGCACGCTCGCTCGCGCGCTCTCTCTCTCTCTCTCTCTCTCTCTCCCCCTCCCCCTCAAAATCTGCAAAAAGGAAAGATACGATAAATGAGAAACCCCCTAGTGGACTCAATATTAATACAGAGATGTGGGCAGCCTCTCCCTTCTAATTGATACTTGAGATATCAGTGATCCGAAGTTGTATCGAAAGTGGGCATCGCTTGCATCAGGAACAACATTCCTGCGCCTTAGAGACCCTCAAGTCGATCCACATGATGACTGACGCGTGACGAACTCCTGAGAACCACCACTTGAGCAAACTTGTCTAGAAGCGACTAGCACCTGTGAGCTGCAAGTGCCAGGGAAGCCAGGCTCTCCTAAAAAACCTGCACATGACACATCAGAGGGTCATCCACAGGTTCTTGTTCCTTTTGCACGTGTTTGTAAAACATTTTCAAGACCTCTCATACCAATGTCTGGAATGATCAGAAACTGATATCTTAAAAGAATTCCTTCGAATGCATGCCTGTTTTCTCCCCCTGGGGATTGCGGGTATACATTTTTTGACCTGTATTTCTCTTTTCTCTGGTGAAAAAGTACCCATAACTGGACTGTTTCATACTATCGTTAATAATTTTGCATGGTGGGGCACCTGGGGGGCTCAGTCGGCTAAGCGTCCGACTTCAGCCCAGGTCATGATCTCAGGGTCCGTGAGTTCGAGCCCCGCATCGGGCTCTGCACTGACAGCTCAGAACCTGGAGCCTGCTTCTGATTCTGTGTCTCCCTCTGTGTCTCAAAAATGAATAAATGTTAAAAAAAATTTTTTTTTAATTTTGCATGGAATGGTAATTACTCGGAGCCAGAAATTTTTTTAAATCAACTTAAGTATAATTTACAGCCGATAAAATGCCCCAATTTTAAGTGAACAGTTCGATGAGTTTTGACAGAGTATATGGCCGTGTAACTACCACCACAGTGAAGATATAGAACATTTTCATCACTTTAAGAGCCAGGGAATTTGGGAGTTGGGGGAGATCTTAAAGACCACCCTAGTCCAAGGCCCTTTTTTCGTGGAATGGGAAGCAGAGACTCAGAGTAAGACTGGCTCCCTTACTGGGCCCAGTTCTTGCGGGAGGACATCTCCCCAAACTTTGTCCTTGGCCCATACCTTCCCTGGGTGTGTTTATCCAACACTTAGCGTCACCTGTTCCTCTAAAGCCCCTGCCTTGCCCATGAGTTGCCTGAGGCCTCAAACATCCTAAATGCTGTTTCAAAACTGAGGGTAATTAATACCTTCTAGTCGTCTCCAAATCTGTACTGTAACGGTCTTTTGTATTTCGCTCTTTTCCCGTGTAACCTGCACCAGCTAAAGGTGACCTCATCCTCCAGGCAGCTCCCCTGAAATAATTCTCCAGTCTTGGACTTCTCTGTTTTTCTTATTCTCTGCATCCAGTGTGTTGGGAAATCCTAGCGATTCTGCCTCCACAATTTCTTTAAAATCTATCCTTATTTCTCAATTCCCACTACCCTGTTGACACCCTCTTAGCCTCTTGCCTGAAATATTTCGGTAGCCTTTTTGAGTGCTCTCAGTCTGCAGTCTCTTCTACCCGACCTCTCCTCTGGGCCTGTACTGTAACTCTCTGACTTACGGATTACGTGAGTTTCAGGCTTCGGAGGCACATCCTAAAAGTGATCTGAATCCTGAGTCAAGGACAGGGGATTTTCCCCCAGAGTGAGCCGAGGTTGCAAGACAGAGAAGGTGGATTTGGGGCCAAGCCAGAGAGTCACGGCTGGGATGTAGCAAGAGGGAGGGTCCCTTTATAGGGGCCCTGATCTAGCTTCCTGGACTGGAGCAACCCCCACGGGTGGCACATTCCTGCAGCCTCTGAAACTGAGTTATGACTCTTCCCTTCTGTCCTGAGGAAGCACACTGTCCCGGCATTTTGATGCCGATGATGCCCTCTCTTGTGGTCTCTGTGGCTGTGCACATGTGTTTCTCCCACACTGATTGTTTTCAAGGACCAAATGCAAATCGCACTCATCTCCCTATCGCCTGTAACACCCACTTCCGGGAAGAGGTGGCCCCTGGAATCCTGCAGCCTGGGTTCACGTTCAGCTCAGCTACTAATTTGTTATTTAACAAGTCCTGTGCTTTAGTTTTCCCATCTGTAAGAAGCATGGTTACGAGTATTTAATGAAATAATCTATGGAAGATGCTTGGCTTGGTGTATTGGAAGGTTTCAATTAAGTGTTGGTTGAATTCACATTTGATGTTTCCAGTCGCTGGTTAATCCGAATTAAAGCTCTTACTGTGATATCGGATCATTATATAATTCAGCGTCTAATGTAGAAGATTCCTGCTCTATTCTGCGAATCATTTAGAGGTAGCGTATGAATTTCGACCTGAATTAGCACCAGTTGTGTTTCATTTCATTTTCCGTAAGAATTTGATGCATATGAGGAATGGCATATGTCACATGAGTGATGGAAGAAAGATCTCCGATCGGGCTCCCTCTGTCCTTGAGAGTCATTACAAGTAAAGCTGTCTCCTTTCAGACTGCCGCATTTAATTCCCAGCTGACCGACCCATGGGCAGAATTCTGAATCGGGAAATTGTCGTCACAAGAGCTCTCGGGAAATGCCTCACTTACCAAGGTGAAGTACAGGAAAGGCGGCTGAGTGCCAACGAAACTCTGCCCACGGCATGGAAAGAAGGATCGCGGCCCTGTCAAAGCAGACAGGTCTTTAGCTTTGGTTAATTTGCAAGGACGGCTCCAGACACTTATGTTTCAAGGGTCAGCGTTTCACAAGGCTCAAGGGCTCCCTGCACAGTTGTTCCTGAAGTGGAATAAAAGTCTGGTTCTTCTCCAGGCCCCTTCTGGCTTGCTAACCTTGCATTGCAGTAGCCTTGCTCCCATAGACTCATTCCCTTTAGTTATTTTAGTTTTCTGGGCGTATCGGGCTCCTATAAGCTGAAACCAAAAATAACAGTTTAAACAAGGTGGAAGTTTGTTCTCTTACACAAAACTGTCGGGAGTCCTTATCTTCTGTGGTGGCTGGACAGCAACATTGACGGAGCTCCTTGTGTGTTGACACACCCACCGCTACGTTCCAAGATGGCTCACTACCGTGTTCTTGCTGTCACTCACGGGAAGGTGAAAAGGACAGCTTACGTGCCTCTTCCATTTAAGGTGTCACGGCTACTCACATCCTGTTGCCGGGCTTATTCGCAAGGCAGTGCCTGGTGGGTGCGAGGCTGCAGAATTCTTCCCCTTTCTTCTGGGAGGTTAACGTACCCAGCTATAATCTGGGCTTTCGTTACAATGGGGGAAAAAAGGAAATAGTTATGGAGAAACAGCTAGTTATCTCTGCCACGGCAATGACCTTTGGAAGTGTGGCTGTTATGGGTAATCTGGGTCTCTTACTAGGCAGAAAAACCGAAGGCAATATATAAAAACGGTCTTGTGGGTTATTGGCCTCCGAGCTCTGGCCCCATCAGGGATGGAATAGCATCCTGAAGCAAAGACTTCAGGAATGCTTTGGGAACCACCCTGGATGACTTCTTGTATTGCTCGGTTGATCGTGAACAATTCATTGCTTGAAGATCTGATTTTCTTGGTGAATGCCATGGGAACAGATTATTAAGAACCATTCAGGCATCCCTTGGATGCTCAGAGGGTTGATAGGATAAAAATACATCTGGGACTAGGCCTTTGGGCCCCTCAGTGTCCCTGCATATGGTGAACTATATCGCTGCAAGGAATGGTCTCCACTTCCCACGCGCTGTCCGTGTCCAATGGAGCGGAGAGTACGACACGATTCACAGCTATCAGTGCTTCTGAAAATTAGCAACCCTGGGAATAAACGTCGGCAGAGATTCGTTGGTTTAAACAGGTCTTATGAATGGGGAAAATCATTCTCTTAAAATCCTCCTTTCAGATGAACCTCTATTAAACCGTTTTTCTGATGTGAAAAAAGGACAAACATCCTTCTAAACGATGCCCTAAGTCCCAGAAGTAATTTTATGGCATTAATAAATGCCATATATCGGTTCCAGGTGACTTGGGTCAGAATCAGTTCGGCTGAAACCTAGTTGTCCAAAATGTAAGTCTTGAGTTTCCGGGCGAAGTAAATCATGGCCGGTGCCTGTATTCACCGTTCTCAAACGCGCTCATGACTGCTACTCCTTGGCCAACTTTCAAAACTAGCGGTTTCCAAAACTGTTGCCAAGCCTGGCATTAGAAATGTACCAAAACAGGGGCACTTGGGTGGCTCGGTTGAGCGTCCGACTTTTGATTTCGGCTCAGTTCATGAACAGGGTTGTGGGATCGAGCCCCACCTCTGGCTCCCTGCTGAGTGTGGAGACTGCTTGAGATTGATTCATATCCCCTCTCTCTCCCTCCCCCCACACACACACACACCTCTCTCTCTCTAAAACAAATTAAAAAAAATTCAAAACATATGTACCAAAACACCCCTAAAAAATCCCTCTCGTTTGATTATTTCCTTTATTTTCTCTTATTACAAAATTAGCACCTGTTCATTGAAGGAAAATCAGAAAACACATTTATTTTTAAAAATTTTTTTTCAACGGCTTTTATTTTTGGGACAGAGAGACAGAGCATGAACGGGGGAGGGGCAGAGAGAGAGGGAGACACAGAATCGGAAACAGGCTCCAGGCTCCGAGCCATCAGCACAGAGCCTGACGCGGGGCTCGAACTCACGGACCGCGAGATCGTGACCTGGCTGAAGTCGGACGCTTAACCGACTGCGCCACCCAGGCGCCCCAGAAAACACATTTAAAAAAACCT
The DNA here is from genome assembly GCF_014898765.1 of Herpailurus yagouaroundi. Taxonomy (NCBI): domain Eukaryota; kingdom Metazoa; phylum Chordata; class Mammalia; order Carnivora; family Felidae; genus Herpailurus; species Herpailurus yagouaroundi. Next base: position 16,815,912 of record NW_024412397.1, read on the forward strand.
GACTTACTGTGGTGATCATTTCACAGCGCATAAAAATATCAAATCGATATGCCATGCACCTGAAGCTGGTACAATGTTATAGGTCAATTACATCTCAAAAAAAAAAAAAATCTTACGTAAAGAGATCCATGAATATCCAACCTAATCTTTATTTTTTTAATGAAAAGATCTCTTGCCTATGTGTATATAAATATACAGATGCATACAGTTTTTATCTTTATCTTTTTTAAACAAAGGTAATGCCAGACTACCTTTTTCAATGTGTTACCGTTTTTCCTTACGTTTCAAAAACGGCCAACTTCTCTATTGAATCAGGGAAAAGACAGCCAGGGAGCAAGATGATGAGGGTTCGTGGGGTAGAAAACTCACTTGAGGAGGTGGGGAAGGAGGGGAAAGTGTGTGAAAAGAGAGCTAGATATGTAGCGTTGGCATCGTGGTGAAGAGGCAGGCAGGCAGCCCCAGGTTCTTGTCTCCGGGACCTGCGTAGACTCAGGGATGCTGTCTGCGGAGGTCCCTGACCCTGTGAGAATGGCTGATAATGGCAGGGAGATAGGGAGGCGGCGGAAACAATATACAGAAGTGGCTACGCGTGTTCTCAGCCCCGCAGCCCGGGCAGTTGTCCACGCTTCCCAAGTGCTGCTGAGCCAGCTTTGAGCAAACAAGACGAGATCCGGTCACGTGCCTCTCATCATGGAGAACAGCTATTACACTGATCACATAGAGGGGAGTGCAATGTGTTAGTGGCCTCAGAGGGTTCTCCTGCTAGCTGATAAGATCATCTTTGTGTAGGCACTACCGTGGCAATGAAACGGCCAAGACGCTGGCTTCGGTACTGCTGTCAGTCAGCCCTGGCTTCTTCTCAAAGCCAAGCTGATGGGCAGTCAGACCATGGCTCAGCCACTGACTCCCTCATGCTCCCTCCTCTAAAACACACCAGGGTCCTTGAAGGTGAACATGAGAGTGGGACACAACAGGAAAACCACATTTCTTTTCACGTTCCCTGTTGGACTTCACACAGCCAGCGTTGTATTGAGCTCCATATTGCGTCTTAATGCATCGAACCCACACACCAAGCCAGCAAGGTGGACACTGTTGTCATTCCTCTTTACAGATGGGGAAATGGAGTTAGGGGGACTTTAAGTCACTTGTCTAAGGTCCCCACAGCTGGAAAGTAGAAGAGCGGGGATTCAAACCTGGGAGGTACATCCCCAGGGGCCAGGGCCCCAACCACTGGCTCTTCTGTCTTCCTGGAAGATGCATGATGAACATGTTGTTGGACTGAATACGTTATTATCACTTGAAGCCTTGTAGGAATAACTACCTTCTGGTTGTTACCTTAGCCCCATCTAACGATAACCCTCACATGCCTAAAAAATATTTTTTCTGTAATTCACACAGCTAAAACCCAGATGATCCCATGCCCCAGGTATTAATGGTGAGAGGAACGGCTTCAACAGCTTTCCCCTCCTCCTCTAGTGTCTTCGTGTATGTGTGGGAAGATACATCCAACGTAAAATTTACCACGTTAACCATTCTTAGGTGTGTATTTCAGTGCCAGTAAGCACGTTCACATTGTTGTGCAACCATCAGCATTCGTCTCCGGAACTTCCTCATCGTCCCAAACTGAGACTGTGTACCCATTGAGCAGCTCCCCATTCCCTCCTCACCCAGCCCCTGGCCATCACGGTTCGACTCTCCGCCTAAGAATTTGACTGCCTCAGGCACCTCATATAAGTGGAGGCCTACGATATTTGTAACTCTCTCTCCAGTATTTCTTTGGTATGATTTCACTTAGCATAATGTTTCCAAGTTTCATCCGTGTTAGAGCATGTGTCAGAAGATCCTTTAAAGGATGAATAATCCATTCTCTGTGTGTATCACGTTGTCTTTACCCATCTGCCAAGGGACGTTTGGGTTGTTTGTACCTTTGGCTGTTGTGAATGATGTTGCTATGAACAGATGTGTCTTTTGAGTCTGCTTTCAATTCTTCTGGGTATATACTCAGCAGTACCATTGTAGGATCCTGTGGTTACTCTGTGTTTAAATTTTTGCGGACTTGCCATGCGTGTTCTGCATTTGATCTTGGCCGTCGGTAATTGTGCATAAAAGACCATGTGATATGTAACGTGCTGCTTATGAGTCTCTTCACATTGTCACTGAGATTTGGCAGGAGCAAGTTTATATGTAGATGAATAGATGGGTTAGGTTTGTTTGTTTTGTTTTGTTTTGTTTTGTTTTTAATCTTCACTGATTGCTACGGTAAACATGATCTTATTCCCTTTTCCCGGGAGGAGCACTTTCTGGTTACAGGGCTGGATCCAGGCAGGTCTCGATGGGAGATGAATCATTTTACTGGGTTCCGTTCTCAGGGCATCTGGTGTAAGAGGCATTCTAGAAGTTCATGTGAAGTCATGCGAAGCTCGATCAAAGTTTCTCCAAGAGAAGAAGGTCAAAACAAAGAGGAAAACTTCCTCACTCTAAGGAGTTTGACAAAGAAATTCAGGACCGCTTGGAAATACTCAGGCTTTTAATTTAGTCCCAGGAGTTGTGTGCTGTTCCTGGCATCAGTCTCTTATGGACCCCTCGTCTGGCATGTCGCAGTGCAGTTAGTAGTTAGATGGTGAAAAAGAACCACGCTGCCTGGGCTCTGCACCTTCCCAGCCTCCTCTGTCTTCATTTAGGACTAACTGGTTGGAGATGCGTGGAAGCCGCCATCGGGGCCTTCAGAAGCCATCACCGGGAGGCTTCCATTGTTGTGCAGTGAGATATTCCATTGAAGGGACTCTTTAAAAATATTTGGAAACTCTGTGCGTGGGCAGGAGTATCTACTCACGGGTATATTCCACGTGGGCCTCTGGCTTGGTGTGACCGTCGATCTCCTTGGGTACAATTTTCCCCAAGGAACGTACCTTCTGCCTCTCGCAGTGGTGGACGAAGGGTATCCGACAAAGGGAGCCCGGGGTCAGGAAACCAGAAGTCCACCTTCTCACCAGACCTTCAGGTTGGCCTGCTGTCTGTTGGCCTCCACCTTCCTCCATACCTGGTGTCTCCGATTCCTGAGCGGGGCTGAGCCTCCGCGGGGCCAGTTGGCTTCTCCACGATAACCGCCCCTGGAGGCACGTAGGTTTGAAGTCACTCTGCTCTGCGAAATGACTTCCCATTCTGCCGTTCACTGGCCGTGTTCATATTAACTCCATATTAGAGGGGCACCTGGGTGGCTCAGTCGGTTAAGTGTCCGACCCTTGGATTTGGCTGTGGTCATGACTTTGCAGTCTCATGGGTTCGAGCCCCACATCTGGCTCTGTGCTGACAGTGCAGAGCCTGCTTGGGATTCTCTCTCTCCCTCCCTCTGCCTATCCCTCCCCTACTCACACCATCTAAAGTAGATAAACTTTAATAAATAAACTAACTCATATTAGAAATCTCCTAAAACTATGGACTATCAGCTTGAATTTATATTTCCTATTCCCGTTATTTGGCATTAGCTTGGGAAAGAGAAGGACAAAAATGTTACTTTTCCATCATGTTGAAATCAAAATTTTCTCCCTCCCTCCTTTCTCCCCCTCCCCCCTCTTCCATTTTTGGAAAAAGAAAGCAAATACTATTATTCGTGTCTCATCCACGAGGAATCTAAAACCTCAACAAGTTTAAGAAACAAGCCCAAAGTCCTATCACAGGCTCTTTATTTTTTTTTTTTAATTTTTTATGTGTATTTTTGAGAGAGAGCGAGCACACAGGTGGGAGGGGCAGAGAGAGAGAGGGGGAGACACAGAATCTGAAGCAGGCACCAGGCTCCCCCCCCACCCCCCGTCCGCGCAGAGCCCAACGCGAGGCTCAAACCCATGAACCACAAGATCATGACCTGAGCCGAAGTCAGACTCTCAACTTGACTGAGCCACCCAGGTGCCTCATCATCACAAGCTCTTTAAATGACAGAGCCAGAATTGTACAACAGATGTGCTTGACCCCAGAGCCACCGTTCCATCCCCTACCTGTAGCTGGGCAAAAAGAACCCCGAAATACTCTAAAAAGTGCAGTTTTTTTCTCTCATTACAAACCAAACAAAACATCTGAGCTCTCTGGTGCATGTGTAGGCAAGCGATGCAGAGGAAACCCCAAATAAATCTTAGGAAAATTTACTGTTGCAGTGGGACGAGTGTTGAAATATCTCTTGCCTACTAGCTCACTTGACCTTTCAAGGTTCCTTCTTGTCCTTCTAATTCCACAGGGAGGTTTTTTGTTGTGGTGGTGGTTTTAACTCTTCTCTAGAATCTGATAACTAACAGCAGACAGTCCGATGTTGATATCTCGGTTTTTCCTTCCAAAAGCTCTCACACAGGGCGCCTGGGTGGCTCAGTCAGTTAAACCAAAAGCTCTCACACACGCTCGGTCGCTGGGATGTATTTCTGGCCGCACTGTTTTTATTTACAACGGTGTGTGTGTGTGTGTGTGTGTGTGTGTGTGTGTGTGTGTGTGTGTG
>NW_024412397.1:16820401-16844177 GCF_014898765.1 Herpailurus yagouaroundi
TGTGTGTGTGTGTGTGTGTGTGTGTGTGTGTGTGAGAGAGAGAGAGAGAGAGAGAGAGAGAGAGAGAGAGAGAGAGTGAGTGAGTGAATGCTCTGGGGCACCCAGGGGAAACCTGCACAGACTTTCCTGATGAGCAGATGTCGCCCTTTCTATGTGACAACCACCTAATCGCCACTTCCCCTCGCCAAGAAATGGGAAAGGCATTTTGCGTTTGGAAAACCGAGCTCTGCCACATGAAGCGGCTCACGAAGGGCTGTCTCCCCCGAAGTTCACATGAGCTTTCCCCATCTTCATTTGTTTTTCTTAAAGATAAAAACCACACGGCCATGTTTGTACTTAGGTCCGGTTGCATAGCGAGAAGGAGGTCTCACTTAGGCCATTTCAACTTCATTATACGTAAGTTGTGTTGTAAGTAGTCTTTGAAACGCGGTAAGATGTGCAGCCAGTGTTTATTTTTTTATACTTTGGAATATTCCGTCGTTTATTTTAAATCGTGACTTCTGCTGGATGGGTGTTTGACCTGCAAAATAATGCCGTCTTCAGGAACTCTCGAAAAGCAAGAGGGTGCAGTGAAGTCTCAGACCCCCTCCCCTCGAGCAGAGCGATGGCGTTAGGTGTGCAATTAAGAAAAAAGCCAAGGGGAAGTTAATTCTGGGTGGAGCAGGTATTTAAAGGAAGCATGGCCATCCCGAAGCTTAGATCTCCCGACAGAGCTCTGTAGCCTTTTGAAAGCATTATCAAATCACTGCGTTATTTAATTTTGTAGCAAGGCAAATGACAGGTTACTTTTGGCTCCACTAAACGGACAACCCCAAGCTCTTGCAGTGCTCAGAAAGATCAGAATGCCCAAGTAGGATGTCTTGGATGAAGAGAGAGAGATTGTAAGGGTTGTATCCGTGTGCGTGAACTTTGAAATGCCATCAAAGTTCTCAGCGGCTGTGTGTTAGGTGCGCCATTTACATAGAGACAAATAGAACCGTATGTTTCAATGTGGCGTTGCCCCGAAGATATATCAAAAACACACGTCTCCCCTCCACTCCAATTTTCTTATGATTCACTTGAGTTTCAGATCATCTAGGGCACTGTTGTTCCTCTTAGTTTTCCATAGGACAGCTTCAAGTAATACAGTAAGTAAACTGTAAAATTTTAATGAATACCCTAGTAAGCAGTTTTCTTTCTGGTTGTTAGGAACTTGCACTCTCTTAAACCATGGAAAACGAGAGTGTTATGGAACATCAAGGTAGATCCTCTACTTCTGTTAGAAATAATCATCATCATGAATTTGTACACCATGGGTTTCTCTTGTCATGTAAAATTACAGTTCAGTTGGAAATGTTGGGAGATTATGTCTAATTGTAGGAAAACTCTGAACACTGCCACACGTTATTCATAGCAGTAAATCTCTTTCACACACACACACACACACACACACACAGATATATGTAACAAAATATGCCGAGGAAAGATTCAACGTAACATATTGATTGGACATGTACAGGTAGGCAAATACGTCCTTTGCAGGGGATGGGACCCTGAATTATTTCATTCAGGTCTGATTCGGGAGCGTCCCAGCTGCTACTGTCCTTTATAAAGGAAGCCCACTTATTATGCTTTTGAAGTAAGATTGTCTACCACAGCTGGACTGCACATGAGAAAGGTTGCAGGGAGAAAGGAGGCAGTGTTGCTGTACCCAGCTGGGCCTCAGAACGTTCTCTTACCAGATCAGTTGTGTGCATGCTGAATACATTTTTGCAAAGTTTTTAATGGATTTAATACAATTCTTATAAATTTTGTTAAATTGCTCTTACTAAAATGCGATGGAAAAATACATTTAAGCATACCAGATTTTTCTCAGAAGGTCTTGTCTAATCTGGTTGAAGGTTCTGACCGTTTGACAAAGGCGGGAATTTGCTTTAGGACCTAGAGAATGCCTCATCTCCCAAGTCTGTGGTTTGGGACCTTGTATTCAATACAACACACAGATGATAGGCTCACACGCGTGGTATAGATAGGCCACAGGCGATGTGCACTTCCCAGGTGGCAGACCATATTTAACTGCCTTTCTCTTCCACCTAGAAAGCATGTGCAAATGCAAATTACCGAGACTATTTCGATAGCAATAACCTTGAATCTCATTTCTCTTATGGTTACACAGAAATAGTTTTGTTTTGTTTTTTAATTTTTATTTATTTTTGAGAGAGATGGAGTGAGCCAGGAGTGAGGGTGGACCGGAGAGAGAGGGCGAGAATCCTAAGCAAGTTCTGTGCTGTCGGGTCAGAGCCCAACATGGGACCCTGACCCATGAACTGTGAGATCATGACTGGAGCCACAATCAAGGGTTGGATGCTTAACCAACTGAGCCACCCAGGCTCAGGAATAGTTTTGGGTGTTTCTTAGTGATAGTTTGACTTTGATAGCCAAGGGAAAAGAGCAAAAGATCCCGGGCTGTATTCTTGAGACTTGCAAATTCACTGCCCCCAGCTTAATTCTTGGCCTCTGAATGAACATACTGATTTTGGAAACGGTAAAGGGAAGTTCTCTAGGAGCCCAGCGGGGGAGGGGGGGGTGGGGGGAAGGGAAGGGAAAAGTAAGGAGGCCTGGGAAACCCAGAACAAAGGGGAATGTTTGCCTCAAGGGAAGTGTCAGAATTGTACCGTTTTATCCGTGGTGTAGAAATTTTGTAACCATGTGGGTCCATTATTCTGTTGATTGCATTTGCTTGCATTGTGAATCCTGTAAGACAAGGACATGCAGTTTTTGCTTTGAAATAGTTAAGCATGAAAAAATCACGTTTTATATAGGTACCAAGACGTTTACCATTTACGAGGCATTTCGGCCCTTCCTAAAAATTCAGGTTTTTCTCCCTGGTCCCTGTGTTTTTATTCTGAACAACTCCCTGTAGCATTTCTCCTAGCCCAGATCTGCTGGTGTTGAATGCTTGGTTTTCTTTTTTCTGAAACGTCTTGATTTCCTCTTCATTCTCGAAGGATATTTTTCACTGCATAGAGGATTCTGGATTGACAGGTCCGTTTGTTTTCTCAGCACTTCAAAGATGTCATGCCATTGTTTGTGGTTGCCATGGTATTTGATGAGAAGCGCATGGATGTTCAGATGATTCTTTCCTGGTATAGAATGTGCAGTTTTTCACCGCTGGCTTTCAAGATTTTCTCTTTTTCGTTTGTTTGTTTTTTTTGTTTTTTGTTTTTTTTCAGCAGTAGGACTATGACATCTCTAGACGTACGCGTGCATGGGTGTGTGTCTTCAACCTGTTTGGCTTTTGCTAAACATCTTTAGTGTGTAAATTCATGTTTTTCACGAAATTCGGGATGTTTCAGCCATGTTCACATTTGTTTTCTTCTCCATTCTCTCTCTGTTTGCCTTCTGGAACTCCACATACCATACCTTGGACCTTTTGAGGTTGTCCCCCCTCCCCGCCTCCCCCCAAGTCCCTGATGTTTTGGTGCATTTTTTAAAGTCACTTTTTCTCTTTAAGTTGGGTAATTCCTGTGCATGTATCTTCCAATTCGCTAATTCTTTCCCACTTCATATCACCATTCTGTTGTTAAACCCATCCAGCAAGTTTTTTTTTTAATTTGATACATATATTTTCCAGTTCTTGAATTTCTTTTTTTTTTTAATTTTTTTAACGTTTATTTTTGAGACAGAGACAGAGCATGAGTGGGGGAGGGGCAGAGAGAGAGGGAGACCCAGAATCTGAAACAGGCTCCAGGCTCTGAGGTGTCAGCACAGAGCCCGATGTGGGGCTCGAACTCACGGACCGTGAGATCTTGACCTGAGCCGAAGTCGGAAGCTCAACCGACTGAGCCACCCAGGCACCCCATTCAGTTCTTGAATTTCTATTTCGTTCTTTTCACATTTGCTATTTCTTTCAGATCTACCTTTTCATTTATTACAAGTGCCTTTTCCCTTACCTCATCGAACACCATCGTAACAGCCGCTTTAACGCGGTGTCTGACACTTGCGACCTCTGGAATTGGGGGTGGCATCATTGATGGTCTTTCCCTTGAGAATCGGTCACATTTATACAAGTTCTGTTGCGGAGATCCTGGATCCTGCTTTATTCATCCAAAAAGCATTGATACTTTTCTTGGAGCAAGGCAAGCAACTTGGATGGATGGAATGTGCAAACGGCCTCGCAGTCGGTGTTGGTCAGCCCAACCCTCGTCCAGCCCGTGTGGCGTTTAGCTGGGGTGTTTTGAGTCTTCTCCCCGCATGCCTGGGTGAGGGTTTCCCGGCGACTGGGCAGACTTAATACACAGAACTTAAGGCTCCTGTCCTCCAGCACCCTCATTTCCAGGATTTCCCCTGAACTTTTCACACCTCTGGTTACCCCTGTTTTGCCCTCCATTTGATCGGGCCGAAACCTGTCACAGGTTCTCTGTGTGTTCACTTTCCCCACCACGTAGCAACTGTGATGGGCGCTCCGGCCAAAGTCCTGAAAAGCAGGAAAGTTAGCCTGGGTTAGTCCCTCGTTCCAAATGTCAGCTCTCCTCTTAAATCCTGCCTGCCTTTCTTTGCTCTCCAGAACCTGCCAGGGGTTGTTTGCTTCTCTTTTGTCCTGAGTTTATATTCTCTATCTGCAGGGGGTCAGTCTGTTAAGAGCTTGAAACCCCAGACCAGAGACCTCATCTTTCCTGTGGAGATTTACATTTTGAACTAATGGTGCCATTTCTCTACCTCAGGCAGAGATGGACGTCTTGGGAACTTTTGCTAGAATTGCCTATTTGCTGTTTGTTTGTCTGTTCAATTCAGGTAATTTAGATAGCTTTTAGTACCTATGTGGTCCAGGTGAAGCCAGCCTTCCAATGGGGGACCGCTTGGGCTTCAGCCTCGGCTACCTAATTATAATTTGCAATTACCTAGTTATTTATTATTAGCAAATTGTTATAATTAGCAAGTCACGTGAATCCTTGGCTTGTAGCCTGAGGGGCCTGGCCAGCCCCAGAGTTCCTTTTCAGGATACAAAGTTTCTTTATATCCTTTATGTAAAAGTTCTTTATATCCTGTAGGCCTCTGGTCATCTGCTACAAGTAGCTTGAAGTCTCTGAATTAATCCACTTCATAGAATTCAAGTGATTAATTCCATATATTATGTGGTAAAAAAGGACCTTCTGCCACTGGAACATGTGGTCATGTGCTGTTGATTATATTTTCCCTTTATATCTCTATCTCAGCTTTCCTTAAAAATACCCAACCCCTAGGGGCGCCTGGGTGGCTCCGTCTGTTGAGCGTCCAACTTCGGCTTGGCTCATGATCTCGTGGTCCGTGAGTTCGAGCCCCGCATCCGGCTCTGTGCTGACAGCTCAGAGCCTGGAGCCTGTTTCGGATTCTGCGTCTCCCTTTCTCTCTGGCCCTTCCCTCTCGAGCTCTGTCTCTGTCTCTCTCTTTCTCTCTCAAAAATAAATAAACATTAAAAAAAAAAATACCCAACCCCTTCTTTCCCTTATACCTCACTTTTTCCTGGGCACAAATCACTAACTGAAAAGAATTATATATTATACATATATTTTAAGTTTATTTGAGAGAGCAAGCATGGGTGTGAGTGGGGGGAGGGGCAGAGAGCAAGAGAGAGAGAGAGAGGGAGAGAGAATCCCAAGCAGGCTCTGCACCGTCAGCCCAGAGCCCAACGTGGGGCTCCATCTCACAAACCATGAGATCATGACCTGAGCCAGAATCGAGTCAGATGCTTAACCGACTGAGCCACCCAGGCACCCCTGAAAAGAATTATATCCTTAATCTGACGTCACGTTTAAAACACACTTTTGTTTGTTTCTTAGGAAAAAATGCTGCAAAGGGTATAAATTTGTTCTTGGACAATGCATCCCAGAAGGTACGTAATGTAAAAGATTATGTCTTCCACATTGTTTGTGACTAATCGCTAGGTGTCTGTAGAGTTCCGATGTACGTAGAATGTACGTGGATTACCTGCGTGTGATTTCAGTTTTCTTCTGGCATTGGATTCTTCTAGTACACGTAGCACGCTCCAGCTACGTCGTTCCCCGACAGGTACACCTATATTGAGTAATTCTCGTATTTCAGGTTTTTTTAAGCTGAAGAGGCTATCATCCCGTCATCAGCATTTCATACACAGAGCACACACGTCCTCCTGACCTCTGTGTTTTTCACATGCTGAACTCAAAGCCCCTCCAAACACTCTGCTCAGCCCAGCACTGAAGGCGTAGAGCAGTGGGAGCAGCAGGTGCCCGGCTCTCAGGGCATACCCACCCTCAAGCTGGTGAGATGGGGTATAGATTGCATGGAGTCAGACCTGAATTCTAATTCTGGCTGCTGTAACAAAAATACCATAGTCCGGTGCCTTACACAGCAAACGCTCATCTCTTAGTTCTGGAGGCTAAGCCAAAGACCAAGGTGCTGGAAAACTCCACGTCGGGTGAGAGCTTCCTCGTTCATTGACTGCCATCTCCTTGCTGTGCCCTTACGCGGCAGAAGGGGCAAGGGAGATTCCTGGGGGTTCTTTTATAAAAGCATCAGTCCCATTGGTGACGGCTCTACCCTCATGATCTAAGCACCTCCCGAAGGCCCCCACCTCCCAATACCGTCACCTTGGAGGTTAAGATTTCGACATACGAATGTCAAGAGGACGCAAACGTTCAGTCCGCAATACAAATCCTACCTTAGTTTTTGTGGGAAAGTATTTGTACTTGGCTCACGGTTGTTTTAAGAATATTACCACATGTTGAGTACTTGGAACGGAGGCTGGCTCTCATTAAGTGCTTGATAAATAGCGGTTGCTGCTGTTGTGTTTAATAATAACTGTAATATGTGCGGTCGAGGCATTCGGGGCTGCAAGTGGTTGGAGCAGGCGCACAGCACAGAGAACCAGAGCAGTTCGAGGTGGTCTCCAGAAGGAGGGGGAGCCGGCTTACCAAGGAAGGCTTCCCCCCCGGGGCCTACACAAAGAGGAGAAAGAGAGCTGCAAAGGATTCCCGCGCTGATCCAGGAAACACTAAGCCCTGTCTGGAGAGCGCGAGATTAGTGTGCCTGGGGCTGGGGAGAGGTGGGAGGGTAGTGAGAAAGAGGTTTCTTCACCGTCACCCAAGAAGCCAGGTCTCTGGAAGAGGGCTTCTGGAAGACCAGAAGCCCAGCCGAGCCAATTCAGGCTGCATTATCTCCTAGAGAACAGGCTCTTTGTCAGAAATAAATGAATCCCTCCCGTGTGTTGCTCTCTTCGGTGAAAGGGTGGAAGAATTCACTAAACCATAGCTGGGGAGAAAGCTGCTTTAGGAAGAGTGGTTAGGAAGTCACTTAACATAACGATGGTGTATGTGGCCTTGGGTCTTCCCGAGACAGACTCGTCTCACTGCCAGCCAATTCTGTGGGTTAGAGCGTGGTGGAAAGCAACAGCAGCAAAGGTCCAAATAACTGCATTCGTGTGTCAGCCAGCTTGTCCCAGTCCCCAGCTGTGTCCTTTATATTGCAATTGGGCAGATACTGAGAAAATTAAGTTGGGACCCATCACTTTAAGATCTCAGCTAAAGACCTTGCCCAACCTGATTAAAAGCGGGTTACGTGGGCACCACATACTTAGATCTTCTTTAAATGTTAGGTCTTGTGGTTTCAAACATCAGAGCCTACAGGCAGCGCCCCTCACCCTCAAGTGAGTCTGTGACACCTGTGATTAACGTAGCCTCACCATAATAACACTCTGTTCTATTGCTTTCACTAGAACATTTAAGCGTTTTAATCTGTGGGAGTACGTCTGTGTGTGTGTGTGTGTGTGTGTGTGTGTGTGTGTGTGTGTCTGTCTGTTTTACTAAAGATCTCTTGAGTCATCAAGGTTTCTGTCACCAAGAATGCAAAGTATAAATGTAGAACTTCAGAAAAGACACGTGTGTCAGTTAGGATTCTCCAGAGAAACAGGTTCATTTTAAGGATTTACTTGGAGGCTGGCAAATCAAATGTCCGTAGGGTCGACCGGAGACCCAGCAGAAAGTTACAGTTTGAATCAGAAGGCCATCTGCCACCAAAATTCCCTCTTCCGCGGGGGAAGTCTTTTTTTCTAGTAAGGCCGTGAACTGATTGAATGGGCCCATCCACCTTTTGGAGGGCAATCTGCCTTATTCAGAGTCTACTGATTTAAATGTCAATCCCATCTATTAACAAAAACAAAAAACAAAAAAAAAAAACATCTGCACGGAAACATTTAGAGTGTGTTTGACCAAATATCTGGGTACTGTGGCCTACCCACATTTGACATATAAAATGAACCATCACAGGTGGTAAAGAGACTGGAATGTTTAACCAAACCTGCTGAGTAGAAGCTGCAATTTAAAAGTTGTCTCCTATTTGTTGCTCTAAGTCAAAAATCAACAACCTGTGGGCCAAATCTGACCCACTGCTTATTTTTGTACATAAAGTTTTATTGAAACACAACCACACTCACGCACTTGAGTATTTGTGGCCGCTTCTGCCCTACCACAGCAGAGTTGAGGGATGCTGGCCAACCAGATGAGCTTTGCTACGCCCTGCTGTGTTATTTTGATTGGCCAGAGTGATCGAGGAATCTCATTTGTTCTAGTCCAACAGTTATTAATCGAGCATAAACTGTAGGAAGAGAGTAGTGCCAGTTACTCTAGGGGACACAGTCCTTGCCAGATACCCAAACAATCGTCAGAGCGAAGCCATAAAGGAAGCAGAAGAACAGGGTGAAGCTTTTGCTGTGGGTCAGGCACGGTGCTTCATGCGTCATCCGGGTTTACCTTCGGAAAAGCCCCCTGAAGTCGGTGTTCTTGTTACTCCTCTTTTACAGGTAAGCGACTTGAGGCTTAAAGGACCCGAGGTCACAGAGACAGTAGCCGAGCTGGGGGGGGGCTGGCTCCAGAACCTGGACCCTCCACCACGAGGCTGCATGGCCCCTACAGTGGGGCCTGCTACAGGGTGTAGGCATTCAGCAAACAAGGCAGAGCACAAAACATCGGGCTGACAGACCCACCCATCCCGCCTTCCTGTGTGGCGGGCGAGCAAAGCCAGGCTTACTCCGCCTCCAAATATCGTTTATCTATGTCAGCGCCCGGGGAAGAGAGCGCAGTGATTGAGATGCTGGATCTAGTCTGGAGGTAAAAATGCAGCCTGAGCGCCCGACTCCCAGCCGGAGTCCCTTCAGAGGCTCGTTAAATACGTTTGTCAGGACTGCGCGGAAGAGATGCTTTAATTCTTTTCAAGTTAGGAGGGCATCCACGCCAGTTTGCTCGGAGATCTCCAGCCACTCGACCCCACCCAGCCCCTTCTCGGCACGTGGGGTCCGTCCTGGGCACACACGGCTACAGCACACTGGGGGGGCCCAGCTCTGCAGTGCCCACACCGTCTCTGTTCCCAAGCCCCACTCACACTCCTCCTGCCCCCGCCTGACTGCCAGCCCCTGCCCTCCTCACACTGTGATGCCCCCGCCCCTCACCAGGCCCGGCCTCTCTTTTAGAGTGCATCCGGAAGAAATCCCCTGTCTCTACCGCAGCTGGCGAGAGAGACAAAACAGGCCCCCAGGTAATGCCGCGGGGGCCCGGCCGTCTAGAACGTCTTTGCTCTCTAGATGAGGGACAGACACCAGGGGGCGAAGAGGTGACCCGGGGGAGGATCACGGGTGACGTTGGCATTTAAGTGGCCATGCTGAGCACTAAGTTACCTGTTGTGCTACACAAAGAGTTCGTGCCCGCCCACACACGGCTGGCCACGCTTCCCAGGTCCCGAGCAGAATGCAGCCCAGAAGGTCTGCTCCAGACCCCGGGCGCGGCGGCCCCGCCCCCAGCTGCTGAATGACTGAGGCTGATGTGCGCTCACGCTTGTCTGTTTCAGATTACGATGTGTGTGCCGAGGCTCCCTGTGAACAGCAGTGCACGGATAACTTTGGCCGAGTGCTGTGTACCTGTTACCCGGGATACCGGTACGACCGGGAGAGACACCGGAAGCGGGAGAAGCCGTACTGCCTGGGTGCGTTGCCACCACACGTTATCTTCCAGCTCCTGGGGGGATGATTCTGTCCTCTGCTGGACACTCTTCGTGGGTGGGACCAGCCCCCAGGAGCCGCTTTGATCTTTGCTTCTTCCCTTGTGTCCCGATACCCAGATGGAGCTGTGTTAGTACCAAAGCTAGCGGGCACTGGCTTTCGTTGTGGTGGTTTTTTTCATTTTTTTTTAAATGCTTATTTATTTATTTATTTTTGAGAAGGGAGAGAGAGCATGAGCAGGGGAGGAAAGAGAGGGAGACCCAGAATCTGAAACAGGCTCCAGGCTCTGAGCTTGTCGGCACGGAGCCCGACGCGGGGCTCGAACTCACGGACCGCGAGAGCATGACCTGAGCCGAAGTCGGACGCTTGACCGACTGAGCCACCCAGGCGCCCCTCATTGTGGTTGTTTAAACCAACTGCGGCCAAGGAGTTCTTCAGGGAGCCAGTACCAGTCAGGTCCTAACAGGCGGTGAGACATGAGGGCAGGAGAAGGGGACCATCGTCAAATGAAAAGCAGAGCGATGTCACACAGAGTGTAAGCGGCCAGAAATGTTAAAAGCACAGACAGGTTAAGAATCCACGTTCTCTCGGAAGACTAGGAAGAGAGGGCTGGGAGCCAGGAAGAGACCATGTGGCAGGCAGGTTCAAGTGAGTCCGAGGGAGCTGAAGCCAGCCACCTGGAGCCCAGCTGAGAGGACTCAGCGCCACCCCTCGCCACCAGCGGGCTCCTTCCCCCATTGGCTTGGCTTTCCAGCCGCGCACTTTGCAAGTCCCGGAGACAGGTTGATGGGAATTGTTCCCTGAAGCCACGTGTTTCGGAGTGCGGTCAGCCTGTGGCTAACCTGTCTCGGAAGCATCGGGGGTTCTTGCTTTTGCAAAAAACAACGATCCTGGCCTCGCCTCCAGAGCCTGAGGGGCGGGGCCGGGTTCTGCATTTTACACAAATGCCTCGAGTGACTCGCGTGCACGTCAAGTCCGAGAATCAGCTGGAGGGTGAACTGAGGAGCCAGGCAGACGGTCCCAAGTGGAGAGTAAATGAACTGTGATGAGTGGCCCCTCCTCCTCTGCCCCAGCGGGGACCCTAGCAAGTACCATTTAAGAGAAGCTGCAGACAGCAGCCTCCTGGCTTGTCCCCAGTGGCACCCCACGCTGACAAAGAGGAGGATGGAGACCACCAGGTGAGTGCAGCCGGGACCACCGGTGCCTCTTACAGAGACTGCGATGCGCCATCCTGTCCTTCCGCGGTCCCAGGCGCGAGGGCTCTTCTTTGAGTTTGTGACAGCCACGGTACCCTGTGCTTCCCATATGGGGGTCAGCAAAAAGAGCGTTCTGCTCAGGATTCCATCTGTCTCTCTCCTTTCAACCTTGCCCTCCCTCCCCTGGACAGTAGAGGCAGCTTCACGCCCAGGTCAAGGGCGGAGAAGGGCTTGTTTGATGGGCTCATGGCTCGTTTCCGCAGCTCACGGGCGGTCTGTCTGGGTCATTGACGGCACCGAAATTTCCTGGGGACAATTCTCTCCGTTAGACCCATCGTGACTATTTTCTTTCACCCGAAGTGGCTTTTCTTCTCCGGTTTCATTACATCTCTTAACTGGGAAGGAGCCATGGACCCAAACTTGACCTTGGGTCACCATCCTGCTGCTCAGAACCCGGAGCCGTAAAGGGGAACGTAAAAGCCCTCGGCACACCTGGGTCCTTGTAGAAATTCATGTCTCTGATGCCTGCTTTTCCATGTACGTTGCTCTCCATCATCTCATTTTCTCTCCTGATTTGCCCGGTGAAGTGTTTCGGGCAGGCATCGTTCGTGTTTTGTAGGTGGGAATTTTGAAGGCTAGGCACCGGTGGGGGGGGTGGGGGGGGGGGGGGGGGGGGGGGGGGGCGGGAACCAGGTCACATGACTTGGTGGTGGCAGGGCCACAATGGATCCCCATTACTGATGGGCTTGTCACCATGGTGACCCTGCCTGAGGCACTCCCTCGAGATGGCTCCTGTTTCTAGCGTCCTGCTTCATTCCAGCATTCTCGGAGGGAGGCTGGCAAAGGGTCCCCTGCAGACGTTCACAGGAAGGCCAAGCCCAGCGTCCCCCTGTCGTTGGAAGAGAGTTCTCTGAAGCGGAGCCTTCTCTGCCTTTGGTCCAAACCCAGATATCGACGAGTGTGCCACCAGCAACGAGACACTGTGCGCCCACATCTGCGTCAACACCGTGGGCAGCTACCGCTGTGAATGCCGGGAGGGTTACATCCGGGAGGACGACGGGAGGACGTGCACCAAGGGAGACAAATACCCCAACGACACTGGTGAGTAGTCCAAACGAAGCCACCCCAGGAGGTGGGCAGGCCCCCCGGGAGACCACTAGCATTCCTCCGGGAGCGGCGGGCAGGAAGGGGCATTTACGCGACTGGCAGGTGGCATCTGGGTGAGAGAGGAGGAGGACATCAGGTCGAGCCCCAGCGGAGCAAAGCCTGCCAGCAGTGAGGGTTGCGAGCCTGGGTGTATTTGAGGAAGCTCCCCACCAAGTGGAGGCGCTGTGTTCCCGCCCCAGTCAGTAGAACTTAGCTACGTGCTTGGACCCACCTCAGATGGGCAGCGAAGGGGCCAGAAACCCTGTGTTCTCTCAGAGAAAGGGTGGAAGATCGACAGGAAACCTTCCCATGCCCGGGAACCACGCACATCAATGCCGCCTGAAGCGCAGTCCGTGCCCTGTACCTGCCCAGATGCATTTGTAACCTGGTTCATCATTGGATAAAAAGAGAAGTGAGAGCGTTGAGACGTTTTTGTACCCATTCGCTAGACGTTGTGTCTGAATCCAAAGATCTAGGCTGGCAGGTGGTCTAATTTTCCTAGTAATTGTAGTTTTCTAGAAAAAAAATTTCGAGTTTCGATCGTGTTTTGCAAATACGGTCCATGACGAAGCGCTGCAGTGTGAGAAGCGGGCCTTCACGGTTTGAGAGGCTCATGTACGTTATGTCAACCCCGTCCCACTGACCTGTCACTCGGGGATCCGATCAGCCTGGATGTTGGGTCGCTCCTTTAAGTTTGGAGGAAAGGAGCCCCTGTGCTCCTGTATCCAACACTCCTAGGCCGGGAAGCCGCTCCCGTAGTCCTGTGCTCAGGGCCCAGCTCTCCCCGGGCCCCCTCGGAAAGGGAGGTGACAGGACCCTGTCTGTCCGGAGAGGCTGGCTGGGCCATGGGCATCTCGGAGCAGGGAGGGGCTCCTGGGCAAAACCCATGTACCGGGACATGCAGGGGGGTGAAAAGGCCAAACAGTCTGGGTGCTCGGGAGGTCGTGATTCTTGGGTGTAGCCTGAAATACACAAAGGGGTAGAGGACCGTCGCCATCCGCTGAGGGCAGCGAACAGCTGGGGAGCAGCTGCCTCGCATGGAAAAACTACAAAGGGAAATTCTGAGAACAACTGGCTTGAGTCGTGAGGAGGCCACCATATACTAGAAGTAGATGCAAAGTCTCTTTGGGGCCAGCCCAGGATTGGGCAATGTGGAGTAATTTGGGCTTGGTGACACTTTGGAAAGCCTAAGGCATGTGGGGCCGGGGTGCCCAGAGGTGCTTAAAAGCAGGGGTAAGCAGCCTTTTTGGCCTAAGGGTTGATTGAGGAAAAGTGTTGGTGGGGCTTTTTTGTTTGTTTAGTTCAAAATTAAAATCACTTCCTTTTTGTCCCACGGTGAAGGTGGTGGGGGAGGGGCACAGCGTGTCACTTACCTGTTTGATTATCTCCTTTACTGGAAGGAAGGAATCCTTTGGAAAATGAGATGTGGCCTTTCAGCCGCTGACATGTCAATTCTCGGGCCACCTTGAAAGTTAGCAACAAGAAAGCCGCTTTCTAATTTCTCTTTTTGGAATTGGGCTTCCAGCTATGCTCTGAGCCAGGGAGCCGGGGCCTGTGAGCCAGGAACCTGGCAACTCCATTGCCTCCTTGCCTTAATTTATATCCGGGTGGAATCTGTTTACTTGGGCATGACGGGCAGCGCTGAGCAACGCAGTCTCGAGCTTTCCCATCAGAAGTTGCAACAGTAGACGTTTACTGCTGCGTGCCAGGGTGGGATTCGATGCGGGGGCGGATCTCCAAAGAACAGGACCTGGCCTCACCCGTGAGGGTTCCCGCCCAGAGACCCGGCCTTAATTAGCAGAGAATTAACCAGAGAAGCTGGACGGAACATCCAGAGGCAGGGCAGGACTTTATGCGGACATGAACTTCTTCTCTGGTCTCGGGCTCCCTCCCTGTGCAGCACCCTAGGGAGAGCTCTTGCCAGAGTGCAGGGACCAGGTGGGCCTGGTGGGAGACGCTCACCTCCTCCCACCTCGTGTAGACCCAGATTGGCCCAGCAAGAGCAGGGCTGAGGCACAGGAACGTCACCATTGTGTCTTCGCAGTTGGCAGTCTACGGAGCTTATGTTTTGTCTTCAGACCGTAGGTAGTCCTCTGTCTTCTTCCCCGAGGTGCAAATTGTACCACTTGAACATTTTTTGCGTGGCACCCAAGAAGTGTTAGTGTGAGAGATCAAGTTCAAGAGATCAAGAATTCTAAAGCGGTGAGCAGTTTGGCTTCTACGGCTGAGAATTCAGGGAGAAACTGAAGTGGTCGCAATTGTAAGGGATGGACACGTGCTACGTTTCGTGCACCGTCTCTAAGATTCCTTTGATTTAAAGGCGGACCTCTTCTGACCATCTACTGCCGCGGTTCCCCCACGTTGTATTCTCTTTCTTTAGAAATGTCTGCGTTCGGATGTTTGGGAAAGAACACGTTACTACACCCACTTAAGGGTTCATGGTGCTTGTGCACGAAAAGCTCGGAGATTGCCTTTTTCAGAAATGTCAATTTTGATGAAGCCTGAATGTCCCCCAAATTATTTAAGTTTATTTTGAGAGAAAGAGCACCAGCAGGGGAGGGGCAGAGAGAGGGGGCCGGGGGCGGGGGGAGGGGTAGAGAGAGAATCCCAAGCAGGCTCTGCACTGTCAGCCCAGAGTCTGATGTGGGGCTCAGACTCACGAACCGTGAGCGCGTGACCTGAGCCGAAATCAGGAGTGGATGCTTAACCCTACTGAGCCACCCAGGTGCCCCTCCCCAAGTTATTTTCTTAAGATAATCCCTATGAACATCTCACAGATGATAGTGTCCTCTGGAGATTACCATTTGGAAAATCCTAACTCATTAACATCAAAGGCCTAAGCTCCGGGGTTGAGCTTGGTAGGTCATCTGGTTAACTTTTAGGCAAGGACGTCTTCATCGCTAGACGAAGCGGCCAAAGTCCGGAGGGAAGCCTCTTGCTGCAGACTACAGAGCATCTGATGAGCCAGGACGGGACTCCTCTGTCCTAGCCTACGGAGAGAACGTTTGTTCCTGTTTACGGTGACCTTAAATGGGAGCCGACTTTCCGTGCGATTAGTGAGAACTGGCTGGAGGGTATACTGCTGAGCTTTATCGGGACATAAAACTTGTTGCACAGATAAGCCTAGGCTGCAAATTCTCTCTCCTCTCTCTTCCTCCTCCAAATATAACAGCTACCAATACTTTAAAAACAAACACACACACACACAAAATACCAAAGCTTCAACCTCACCGTCTGTTGAATCACAGTCCCCTGCCGCGGGCTGCCGCATTAGAAAAGAATTTCTCAGGGTTTAATTTTCAGTCACCGGTGCCTGTTGGAGTCACCACACCCGCGACACGGGACTAGCATTTGGTTTTCGTATTTTACTAAGAAAAACATTCCAACGGCAGTAACCGAGAACGTCAGGAGGGTAGGGACGGAGAGGAAGAACTCTCATAATGAAAACTATGAGAGGGGACAGGCGTGTCGTGTGCCCTGTTAGGGTCCTAACCCGAGTGACGGGCCCCGGAGAAGGTGGGGCCCTGATGGCCCTGGCAGCGAAAACAAGCGCCCCGGTTGTGTCTCTTTGACAACCGCGATGCCGTGGAAAGTTCCTTGGCTTGGAAGCCGGGAGAGCTGGCCCGGGGCTGCTTCAGTATCAACCGCGGAGTGTCGCGGGGCAGGCCCCGGGCCTCGGCTTCCTGCTGTGTAGGAAGACAAGAGTGTGGGACTGGGTGAGCCCCGAAGCCCCTCTTGCCCTCCCTCACCTTTTCCATAACTTGCTGCGATGCAGCATAAGTAATCTGAGCCCGACCGGCCCGGTGAGCCCTTCAGTCCTCGCCGCTTTGCCCTCCATCTGTGCGAGCGCCAAAGCTCAGCGGCGTGGCCAGCTTCGACACCTCAACCGAGAACTTTCCTTACGGTATCTAAAAGATGAATAACGAACATCCAGATATTTGGCCCAGCGACGGGGAAAGTTAGCCGGATGAGCCCTGCGTCTGGAACAGCACAGCCAGTCTAAGCAGCTTCGTCTGCTGTGGACTAATTAACAAAACGAATATTTCATCATGGTTCAGTGTTTTTCATGAAGAGATAATGATCATTGGGTATAAACACATGTGATCTAAAATCTCCTTTCCCCATTCCCCCCCTTTTTTTTTTCCTTCGCCTCGTCCCATGTCTGTGATGTTCTAGCTGGAGGAATTTAAAAGTCAAACACAGCCTCAGCTCACTCTTAGAAAAGCATGTGGAGAGCAGAAGGGGCGGCCTCGAAACTGCCCCTGCCGGTTGAAGGGTGGCCGTGTACACACAGGCACGGTGACACAAGCCGTCTGGCTACCAGACAAGAATGGCGGGCCGGTTCAGACACTCCAGGGAGTCTGTGTAGCACCGATGGGGAGACAAATTTAAGGACACAGTGGCTCCGTGGTAATTAGCTTACTGCTCTATTTTTCCCCTTGTGTTTACTTTCCGATAGACTGCGGGACCCCCGGCGTCCCTTATTACAGTTCAAAGTGTCAGGGACGGCCAGGTGTTTCATGTAACTTTCAAGCTCCACTAATCCATAGATCAGTGGTTCCCCCCGGGGAGCTTTAAACATTGCCGATCCTGTTCCCTTGCTGCAACCCCAAAATGGGTGGGGTGCAACACAGTGGTATTTTTTTTAACCCCTCCCCCTCCCCCAGGTGGTTATCACGGGCCAGCAGGGTGGAGACCGGCTGCCCAGGGCCCAAATCTGCACCATCAGCTTTTCAAAACAAACCTCCGTTGGCTTGTGACATTGCCCACATGAGACATATTGGGAACATTCTCTAGTTTCCCTTGAGTTTCTTGAGATCTTCTTCTTTCTACTGCTTACGATGTGTATCGCCGACAGTAGTAAAAATTAGAGCTACATGCCCCCATGTGGCTAATCAATAATAATGCACCTTTAAAATCTGAACTGGTTGGAGCAAAATGTTAAGTAACCCCTCCCTTAACAGGGGCTGCTCACAGTTGGGGATGTTCGGTGACCACAGCGTGAATTGAGAGGTCTGAAAACATGCAGAATCAGAGATGTCTACGCAGACTTCTAAATGAATCGTTAACGCACGCACAGGATGGTTTTACCTCCACATTTGACAAATTGCGGGACAGATGAGCCCCAATTCAGAACAGATTGCATGCTCCAGGCCTACACACGCAATTAGTTTATCTTCAGACCATCTGAGAGCTCCTCCCAAAGGGTGATGTAAGGAACTGTTATTTTGTAAGGAACTTCCTACCGATAATAACATTTATAGAGCACTTGCCCTGTACTGGGCCCTGTTCTAGGAACTTACAGGTGTCACTTCATTGATGCCAAAGCAACCGAGGTGATCGAGGCTTTTGTCATTTTAATATTTGAGGAATGTGCCCGGAAGCTGTGGCCACCAACCCACTGGGTACTAAGTGGCAGCATCGGGATCCAAACTCTGATCATCTGCCTCCACCAGAGCCTGGGTTCCTTGCTACTATGTCAGTCCCTGTCTGTAGAAGATTGAAAAATCCTTTGGACACAGTCTGTCTTGAGGTCTGTGTTCTGATAATTACACAAAGGGACAGAGAACAGACCAGGCGTTTTCCAGGTGAAAGTCCCTCGGCAGAGCTTATCCCCAGGAGTGGTGATGGTTGAACAGGCAGGTGCTTCAGGGTCCCTCGGAGGACTCTGATGGAGCTATGCACTAGGACCCGCTCCCAGGATTTCGGATTTCTGAGAGCAGGTTACATGCTGCTGCTGGCCCAGCAGTCACACGACGACCACTGTCCTGAGCTCCGCCTGGCAGAGAGCTCTCGGGTGTTCTAAACGCAACTCCCAACACCAGGCTCACTGCATCCCCCCGATGCCACATTCGGAACCTGCAAGTCCCCAGCCTGTGTACCCAGGGAGACCTGAAGCAAGTGACGTTTCCTTATCTGGAAAGGAAAGATCGAACCAAAGATACATTGCTTCTAACACTCTGTGATCTAAATAGAGTCTAGAACCTGGTAGGGAGGCTTACTCTTCTTGTGAAAATACCAAGTCACCTTCATCACACCGGCACTTGGAAAAATCAGCCGAGTATATAGAAGCAGAAATGGAAAGACGGGCTTCTAACTCTTGTTCACGGCGGCCTGGCTCTCCGGCAGGGCTGGTTCCTTACAAGGCGGATCACAAATTGTTAACTGGGCATCCTCGATTGCTTTGCATCCTCACGGCGTCACACGGCCTGGCGAGTAGCAGATGCTCTGGAAGTGGATAAGAGGGAGAGAGGGAGGGATGGGTAAATGGATGGATGAACAGACAGGTGGATGGGAGAGAGAAATGGATGGGAAGCAGGGATGGGACTGTATGAATTGGCCAGTAGAAGGGCTGGAATGGGTGGATGCTAGGTAGGCAGAGAGGATGTCCTCCAGCCGTCCTTCCGTACTAACAGACCTAATAAACCTGCAGCTGGGGTCATCTCTTTATGCCGGGGTCCACCCTTCTCGGCCATCAGCACGCCCAGGGTTGGTCAGGCTTCAGGCCTTCACCACCAAGTGCTCTCTTGCGTGGAAATGCCCTTGTGTCGCTCTTTTATGCTGAAGACTGATCTAAGTAACTGGATCTCCTCACATGAGTTCAAGTTCTGTAAGCAAGTAGGACTGTAAATGGGTGCATTAAACCTGGCTAAAGAGCCCAGAGGAAATTGCCTGATTTGTAGAAAAGGCGTTGGGCTCCGATTCGGGATACCTCAATTCCAATAGCCTACTTCAGCGGACTTGCGAGATGGCTTCCAGAAAGTCACCGGATGTCGGTTTTCCCTCGTCCTGTTTGCATTAATTTCTGTCCTTCAAGGATCCTGGGACTACCAGGCAAAAGGAAGCAAAGGGCTGGAGGGGTCCGAAGACTGAGCCAGGCACCCTCTCCTGTTTCTTACAGCTTCTGTGCCAGCTCGTGCACAGACCTCCCCTCGCTCATCACCGTAGTATCCTTCCAATGCTGTGGTTCAGGAAACTGGGGCTCACCGAGGCCGGATAACTTGCCCAGGATTCCTCAGCTGGTCCTCGACAGAGCTGGGCTGTGGACCCAGGACAGTAGCGCCGTGGGGGCCTTGCTCTTAACCGTTCCATTTTGCCACCTCCAAGCAAAGACCTCCGTCCTCCTAACTCGCTCATTATTACACAGCTCTAATGTGGGTCCACATCATTCCCCAAGCGTACGAACTGGCCGTGCGGGTGGGGAAGTCACTGATAGGACGGTTAGCATGGGACGTGGGAATTGACGAGGTGGCCCCGTACACGTCACGTACACGTAGGTGGATTTAAAAAGAGACTGCCAGGGGCACCTGGGTGGCTCAGTCGGTTGAGTGACCGACTTCGGCTCAGGTCATGATCTTGCGGGTGATGAATTCGAGCCCCACATCGGGCTCCCTGCTGTCCGTGCCAAGCCCGCTTCGGATCACCTGTCCCCCTCCCTCTGCCCCTCCCCCCCCAGGCATCCTCTCTCAAAAATAAACATTAAAAAAATGGCATTAAAAAAGACTGCCACCTTCCTGTGGATTCACGTGCATCTCCCAGTCTTTCAAAACCTAAGCTAGAGGTTTTGGTAACTTAGAGACTGAGCACTGCTTCGCTGGCTTGAGAAGTGTGTTCCAAGCAGGGGCGCTCCAAGCCTCAGGCTTCTGTGAGGGGCAGGGACCGGGGGGGGGGGGGGGGGGGGGGGGGGCTCTGGGCCCCCCCCCCGCCATGCGGCCTGGGGTAGTTGCCATTTTGCCCCCCCCCCCAAGGCCCACCCCACCTCCCAAAGAGCAGAAACGCCCGCCACCACGTAGATCACCGAGCAGGGGGACTGACCCCGTTGGAGAAAGCAGCTGGGCTTGGTGAGCAAGGTTCGTGTGAGCGTGGGCTCTCCTGACGCCCAGGGCGGCCATCTGTTTCCCAGGTTTGCCATAGAGAGCCACCAACTAGGCAGCTTAAAGGGCAGAGATGTATGATGTCTGTTCTGCAGGCTACAAGTCTGGGATCAAGGTGTCGGCGGGGCTGTTTCCCTGCCCCGTGCCCCTCTCCTTGCTTCTGGGGTTTGCCCGCGGTCTTTGGCATTCCTTGGCTCCTGCTGAACCTACCTGATCTCTGCCTTCACCTTCACGTGGTGCTGCCCCGGGTGTGCCTCGATGTCCTGAGTCGTCCTTTTTGTAAGAATACCAGCGTCTGTCTGTTTGCCTCTCTCTCTCTCTCTCTCTCTCTCTCTCAAAAATAAACTTAAAAAAATAATTAAAAAAAATACCAGTCACATTGATTCCAGGCCCGGCCTGTGACCATATGACGTCATCCTAACTAATTACGTCAGCAATGACCCTGTTTCTGAATAAGGTCACATTCTGAGGCACTGGGGATCAGGGCTTCAACACACGAAGTTTGGCAGGAAAACAGTTCAGCCTATGGCACGCTATCTCACAAATATTTTTTGAGCAGCCACTGTGTGAGCTATGGGCAATTCCAGTCCTCAGGTGGCTTACACTCTGGTGCTGGGAACCACTCTGCAGAGAAGTCTAGAATATGCTGCCTGACCGTAGGACTGTGGTATCTCTGTAGAGAGGGAGGACAGGCTTCATGGAACATCTGAACTGGGGCTTGATAGCTGATGGGTCTCCGTGAACGGAGGCAGCAAAGAGTGCTTCCCAGAAGAGGGGAATAATAAAAGTACACGAGCCTAGAAGGACAAGAAGGGACCTAGAGGGACCCCAGCTGCGTTCTAGATCGCCATGGTGGTTCTCTGCACACCCAGCCCAACCCCAAAAGCTTTCTGAGCTCGGCACGTTTGCCTGTCCCTGGGTGTCAAAGTGCCCTACCCGACCCCAACGACATATTCACACAGCCTCTCGTCCCACAGACACCTTTCACACACAGCTTGGGGGTCTGCACCCGCTCATCTCAGCGAGATGACCTCTGGTAGCCAGTCTCCCCCCGACCACGCAGGCTTGTGCAGCCCATTTCAATGCCCGTAAGCTGAGAGTTGGGTGAATTTGAGGGTGAATGGTTGACCGCGTCACTGTTCAAGTCACCCACTCTTTCTTTCCCAAATACAATTTCACAAAGAGCTCTTGGAGCTTCTGATGCTCTACGAGACAGCACTGGGACCCTTCCAGTGGACAGCCAGACTGCCTTCCCCGGTGCCTGTCCCATTTTACCCCAGGCACATGTGTCCAGAGCACCTGGCACGTTTTCCATCCTGGCCTCACATCTCCCTGGGGTGGGTGCTCAGCCCTGATCTGTGACTGACACGCGCGTGCACACACACACACACACACACACACGCACCTGGCCTGTGCTCAAACAGCTGGACTGTCAGGGTTGTTAGAGACCAGTTTTGTGAGCCCTGCACGAGAGTCCCATTGCCTGAGCTTGGAGGATAACTTAAAGCAGGTGAAATGTTGGCCCTTGGATGGGGTGGGAATGTGACTCATGTCACATTGGCAGATCCCACCTCCTGAAAGGCACTGATAAAAGGGCCGTGGTTCCCACGTTCACGCGTGAAAGAGGCAGATGCTGGGCTGCCTGAATGAGAACGGCTGAATCCAGAGGTTTTTTTTGGGGGGGGGGGGCCGGGCCCGGCGGGGTGTCTCTGTCTCTCCCCTGACCTGAATGTGCGGTCAGTGACCTGAGCACTGTAAAATTGCCAGCCTCTCTCCCTCGCACGCCCCCGCTGCCAGCCGATCCCCCTGGGACTGCCCTTTGTGATGCTGTCTCTCTGGGTCTGGGTGTCCTCCAGCCTCCCAAGCCGACCTGAGCCCGCCTCCTCCCACAGGACACATCGAGAAGTCTGAGAACTCGGTGGAGGCCAAAACCTGCTGTGCTACGTGCACTGAGTTTCACCAGATGAAGCAGACGGTGCTGCAGCTGAAGCAGAAGGTACGTGCCTGTTACGGTAGAAGCAGCTGCATAAAAAGAGGACTCCGGGCAGGTAAAGACGAAGAATGTTTAGAAACAGTAAGCAAATAAGGTGTCGCCCCCAACTGCCTTGAGCATTCACTGAGGCTGGTGCCATCTAGGTTTGAACTTGGACTTAGCTTTGCCCGCCCACCCTTAGGGCTGACAGCTAGAGGGCGACAGGACGGCCAAGGCAAGGAAGGGATTGATGAGGTGACCGGTACAGCAGGCCGCGAGGAAGGGGTATGTGGTGAAGACGTAGGCAGGAAGAGCTAGGATTATTGCAACTTTGGGTCAAATGAACCACGTCCAGACACATGGTCCTGGGACAGACTCACCCAGCTTTACTCTGTCTAACGTGTCGACTACGTTTTACGATAGAGAACATCCTGTCTAGAAACTTCCACAAGCTGACGATGAATTTCTGTAGCAGCTTTATTTTTTCACATTTAAAAGCTATGGCCCGTGCTTTGTGTGGGCTGCGTCGCCTTGGAAAATAGCTGTTTGGGTACCTCGTGTCAACAAGAATGAGAATTGACTCATTCTACAAAAGGCTGCCACATATGCCTCAGAGAATATCAGATTTCTAGTAACGTTGTTATGCTGTGAGTAATGGCCCCGTGATGGATCTAGTGACCTGATTTCTCGAACAACTGTCCTGGACCCAGATCAGTGCTATTTATTACATCTAAGGTCGGTCGATTTCTCCAACTTGTCAGCGGCTCAGAAATCGCTCTAATGCTGCTGAAACAAACGAGGATCTGTTTATATATCCTGTAATCATGGTCCCAAGTGGCCTCTGACCCAATAGGGAGAACCAGCAGAACACTTTGTAAGCGTAGCAACATAAACACAGAGATAGAAGTGCATCCCACACACATCCTCAGGTTAAACCTGGATTGATGTTAATGTTTACCGAGCAAATCCAGAAAAGGGCTCACGGAAGAAACTTTGTGTTGCACAGAGGACTGGGCTTGCGGGGAGGAGTTGCTCAGTATCTCAAGACCTAAAGCTACACTCTGCTTCCTCTCCTGGGTAGTTAAAAAATCCAAGAACCATAGGGAAATTTGTTTTCCAGCCTGGACAATCTTGAGAACAGTGCGACTAAATCTCCCAAGTTGTTCAGAAACGCAGTTGCTAAATCAATATCCGGCTTTGCCTTAGGCTCTGTGGCTTTCATGAAACGTACGTTCTGTGAAAGAAATATCTAAACAGTTGAAAATTTTGTGTCACAATACCCACCACCTCTAAAGACCTTGTTGTAGAGCTCATACAAATCCAATAGCAAGTACTTCCTAGTGCTTTGGTGACTCACATGGTACCTCTCACACACTTAATACTCCAGTAACTCGCATGCACTTAGTACTCTGATAACTCACAGGTTAGCTCTCAAATATTTAGTACGCCAGTAACTCGTGGTAACTCATACACTTAGTAGTCCAGTAACTCATGCAATAATTTGCATGCACTTAGTACTCCAGGGACTCTCATGTGGCAACTCTCACGCACTTAGTGCTCTGGTAACTCATGTGGTAACTCTCACACACTTAGTACCCCAGTAACT